>NC_037673.1:73785976-73913669 GCF_003255815.1 Theropithecus gelada
GTGAAAGAGTGAGACCCCATCTCAAAAAAAAAAAAAAAAAAAGGAATGTTTTGTAATTATAAGATACTTGCACTCTTCACAGAGCAGTATAGCATTACAAGGATACCGGGGGATATTGTGTGTTTGGCTCCAGACCACCACAATAAAGCAAATATTGCAATAAATTGAATTATGTGAATTTTTTGTCTTCCAGTGCATATAAAAGCTATATTTACCCTATACTGTAGTTCATTAAGTGTGCAGTTACATTATGTCATAAAAAATGATGTACCACCTGGGTGCAGTGGCTCACACCTGTAATCCCAGCACTCTGGGAGGCTGAGGCAGGTGGATCACCTGAGATCAGGAGTTCAAGACCAGCCTGGCCAACATGGTGAAACCCTATCTCTACTAAAAACACAAAAAATTAGCCAGGCATAGTGGCAGGCACCTGTAATCGCAGCTACTCAGGAGGCTGAGGCAGGAGAATCACTTGAACCTGGGAGGTGGAGATTGTAATAAATGGGGATCGCCCCATTGCACTCCAGCCTGAATAAGAGCCAAACTCCACCGCAAAAAAAAAAAAAAAAAAAAAAGTCTGGGCACGGTGGCTCAAACCTGTAATCCCAGCACCTTGTGGGAGGCTGAGGCAAGCAGATCACCTGAGGTAGGGAGTTCGAGACCAGCCTGACCAACATGGAGAAACCCTGTCTCTACTAAAAATACCAAAATTAGCCAGGCGTGGTGGCACATGCCTGTAATCCCAGCTACTCAGGAGGCTGAGGCAGGAGAATCGCTTGAACCTGGGAGGCGGAGGTTGCGGTGAGTCGAGATTGCACCATTGCACTCCAGCCTAGGCAACAAAAGCGAAACTCCGTCTCAAAAAAAAAAAAAGAAAAGAAAAAAGAAAAAAACACCTACCTTAAGTTAAAAATATGTTAATGCTAGAAAATGTTAATGATCATCAGATCCTTCAGCAAATTATAATCTTTTTTCTGGTAGAGGGTCTTGCCTCATTGTTGATGGCTGCTGACTGATCAAGGTAGTGGTTGCTGAAGGTTGGGGTAGCTGTGGCAATTTTTTAAAATAAGACAACAGTGAAGTTTGCTGCATCAATGGACTCTTTCTTTGATGGAAGACTTATCTGTAGCATGCAATACTATTTGATAGCATTTGACCTACAGTAGAATTTCTTTCAAAATTGGAGCCAATCCTCTCAAACTATATCACTGCTTTATTGACTAAGTTTCTGTAATACTCTATATCAGTTGTTGTCATTTCAACAATGTTCACAACATCTTCCCCAAGAGAAGATTCCTTATCAAGAAACCACTTGCTTTGTTCATCCATAAGAAGCAACTCCTCATCTTTTCAAGTTTGATCGTGAGATTGCAGCAATTCAGTCCCATCTTCAGGTTCCACATCTAGTTCTCTTGCTATTTCCACAACATCTGCAGTTGCTTTTTCCACAGAACTCTTGAACCCCTTCAAGTCATCTGTGAAGGGGTTAGCATCAACTTCTTTCAAACTCCTGTGAATGTTCATATTTTGATATCCTCCCATGAATCATGAATGTTCTTAATGGCATCATCTAGAATAGTGAATGTTTTCCAGAAGATTTTCAATTAATTTTTCCAGATCCATCAGAGGAATCACTATCTATGGTAGCAATAGCCTTATGAAATTTATTTCTTAAATACTAATACTTGAAAGTTGCAATGACTCCTTGATCTGTGAGTTGCAAAGGGATGTTGTGCTAGCATGCCTGAAAACAATATTAATATCCTTGTACATCTCCATCAGTACTCTTGGGTGGCTGGGTGCATTGTCATTGAGCAGTAATAATTTGAAAGGAATCCTTTTTTTTTTTTTTTTTTTTTTTTTGAGCTGTAGATCTCAACAGTGGGCTTAAAATATTCAGCATACCATGCTATAAACAGATGTGCTGTCAGCCAAGCTCTGTAGTTCCATTTCTAGAGCACACCAAGAGTAGATTTAACATAATTCTTAAGGGTCCTAGGATTTTTGGAGTGGTACATGCACACTGGCTTCAACTTAAAATCACCATCTGCATTAGCCCCTAACAAGAGAATCAATCTGTCCTTTGAAGTTTTTGTTTGTTTGTTTGTTCGTTTTATGGAATGCTTCACTAATTTGCATGTCATCCTTGTGCAGGGGCCATGCTAATCTTCTCTGTATCATCCCAGTTTTTTTTAGTATATGTGCTGCCAAAGTCAGCACCCTTTGAAGTTTCGAAGCCAGCACTGTCTTTTTCTCTGTAACTGTAAAGGTCCTAGATAACATCTTCTTCCAACATAACATTTCCCCCCCCCCCCCCCACTGAAAATCTGTTGTAATGATTGCCACCTGTCATCAATTATCTTAAGTAGCTCTTCTGGACAACTTGCTGCAGCTTCTGCATCAGCACTTGCTGCTTCCCCTTACACTTTTATGTTCTGGAGATGGCTTCTTTTCTTAGACCTAATGAATCAGCCTCTGCTAGCTTCCAACTTTTCTTCTGCAGCTTTCTTCCCTATCTCAGCCTTCACGGACTTGAACAGTTAGGGCCTTTGCTTGGATTAGGCTTTGGATAAAGGAATATGTGGCTGGTTTGATCTTCTACCCAGACCAGTAAAACTCACTCCATATCAGCAATAAAGTTGTTTTACTTTCTTAGCATTGTGCATTTACTGGAGCACACTTTTAATTTCCTCCAAGAACTCTTCCTTTGCATTCAGAACTTGACTAACTGTTAGCCACAAGACATCTAGCTTTTGGTCTATACAGACTTTCAAAACACCTTCCTCATTAACTGTAATTATTTCTGGCATTTGATTTAAAGTGAGAGGCTGGGTGCAGTGGTTCACGCCTGTAATCCCAGCACTTTGGGAGGCTGAGGTGGGCAGATCACCTGAGGTCAGGAGTTCGAGACTGGCCTGGCCAACATGGTGAAACCCCATCTCTACTAAAAATACGAAAATTAGCGAACGTGGTCACACGCATCTGCAGTCCCAGCTACCTGGGAGGCTGAGGCAGGATAACCTCTGGAACTTCGGAGGCAGAGGTTGTAGCGAACTGAGATCATGCCACTGCACTCCAGCCTGGGTGACAGAGCAAGACTCCATCTCAAAAAAAAAAAAAACAAACAAAACCTATATATCTATATCCGTATATCTATATAAATAGATATAGATATAAATACATATATCTATATAAATAGATATAGATACATATTTAACATATTGTGAGAATTACCAAAATGTAACACAGAGACACAAAGTGAGCAAATGCTGTTGGAAAAATGGTACCAATAAATTTACTTGATGCAGGGTTGCCACAAACCTCCAATTTGTAAAAAGCACAGTATTCACAGAGTGCAATTAAGCAAGGTATGCCTGTATTCGAAAGTGGACTTGAATTCATTGTAAATGTATATTGCAAATTCTAGGGCAACCACTTTAAAGATTATAAGAAGAAGCATAAGTGACCAGGTGCACTGAATCACACCTGTAATCCCGACACTTTGAGAAGTGAAGGGAGGAGGACTGCTTGAGCCCAGGAGTTCAAGACCAATCTAGGCAACACAGTGAGACCCTGTCTCTACAAGAAAATTAAAAATTAGCCAGGTACAGTGGTGTGCGCCTATAGTCTAAGCCATTCTGGAGGCTGGAGCAGGAGAATCACTTGAGCCCAGGAGTTTGAGGCTGCAGTGAGCCGTGATCATACCACGGCACTCCAGCCTGGGCTACAGAGTGAGACTCCACCTTAAAAAAAAAAAAATGAAGTGGCATAATTGATATACTAAGAAAGAAGACTAGGCCAGGCGCGGTGGCTCAAGCCTGTAATCCCAGCACTTTGGGAGGCCGAGACGGGCGGATCACGAGGTCAGGAGATCGAGACCATCCTGGCTAACACGGTGAAACCCCATCTCTACTAAAAAATACAAAAACCTAGCCGGGCGAGGTGGCGGGCGCCTGTAGTCCCAGCTACTCGGGAGGCTGAGGCAGGAGAATGGTGTGAACCCGGGAGGTGGAGCTTGCAGTGAGCTGAGATCTGGCCACTGCACTCTAGTCTGGGTGACAAAGCGAGACTCTGTCTCAACAAAAAAAAAAAAAAAAAAGAAAGAAGACTAAATGGAATAATATGTTATAATATTCTATAATATATGATATATAATGTATCATATATATATCATTATATAACTACATCATAATAAAATGCTCCATTAATACCTCAAAAGTCAGAAGAAGTATGGAAGACAAAAATAGGAACAAATAGCAAGGGCAACAAATAGAAAATAGTCACAAATAGCACAGATATTAATCCAATAATATTAATAATCACTTTAAATGTCAGCTGTCTAAATACTCCAATTAAAAGACAGATTGCCAGAGTGGATAAAAAAATAAGACCCAGCTATATATTGTCTACAAGAAACCCTTTTAAAACATAGACACATATAGATTAAAAGTAAAGGGATATTGAAAGATATACTATGCTACCACTAATCAAAAGATAGTGAGGGCTGGTTGGAGTGCAGTGCTATTTAAAACTAATTGATCATAACTGGTTACAGATTTCTTTGTTCTCTCTCTACTTCCATTGCTTCACTTGACTAGCCTTGAAAGAAAGAAAGGAGAGAGGAAAAGAAAGAAAGAAAAAGAAAGAAAGAAAGAAAGAAAGAAAGAAAGAAAGAAAGAAAGAAAGAAAGAAAGAAAGAAAGAAAGAAAGAGAGAGAGAGAGAAAGACAGAAAAGAAAAGAAAGAGAAAGAGGAAGTGTGGATCTTGGATCGTGACATCAGCAAGGTGGTGGAATAGGACTTTCCAGCACTTATCGCCTCATAGAAACTTCTATTTGAACAACTCTCCATGCGTGAAAATATCTTCATAAGAGCTAAGGAATTCATTTGAGAGATTATAGCACCTGTGTGTAGCAGAGAATTACAAAAGGACCCACTGAAGAAAGTAGGAAGAACAGTTTCACATTTTCTGCATCACATCACCTCTCCAAACCAGGCAACACAACATAGAGAGAGATATCCTCCAAGTGGGGGAAGGAGAGTAAAGTGAGTCCCAGACTTTGCCACAGGCTTGGCGGACCAGTGTTGCTCCAGTGAAACTCAGTGCCAGGCTGGCTTCCACACCCCTAGTCTCCAAGCTGGTACCTGCACACTAAGTTTCCAGGCCTGCCCCAGTGGCAGACTATCCCCCACAACTCCAGGCTCCAGGCCAGTCCCCACAGATATAGGCTCCAAGCCACCCAGAACCAGGCCAGTCTCTGCTGCCCCAGTCTCCAGGCTGGCCCCCATAACTCCATGCTCCAGCAAACCCAGGATATAAGCCAACCCTAGGAGACTCCAGCCCCTGTTACCCCAGGCACCGGGGGTGAGCACCCTAATGTAAACTATGGACTTTAGGTGGTAATGATGTGTCGATGTAGATTCATCAGTTGTAATAAATGTACCACTTTGGTGCCGGATGTCCATGGTAGGGGAGGTTGTGTGTCTGTGGGGACAGGGAGCATATATGAACTCTCTATACTTTCTGCAATTTTGCTATGAACCTAAAAGTGCTCTAAAAATAAAGGTTATTAAGAAAACATCAGTGAGTAGAACTTATATGTGCTCATATGAAAAGAGGATATTTATATGTGTTTATATGAAAATACCTTCTATTATAGAATGTTTCCATCCATCTAAAAATATGTAGTATGTATTTGTAGAAAATTTCTAAGACCATACCTGTGAAATGATTCACAATATTTGCATGATGGGGTCAGAGACAGAATATAGTCTAAGCTCCACGAGATAACCTTTTTTACTTTTTGCATTTCTAACATGCACATATATTAATTTTCAATGAAGTTTTTAAAAAGCAAGAAAAGTAACTTGTGACAATTAGGGAAATGTGAATATAGACTGTATATTAGATGACATTGAATTAAAACTCTCCTTAAAAATATGTGTATCCACCATGGAATACTATGCAGCCATAAAAAGGAATGATATCATTTCTTTTGTGGGAACATGGAGGGAGCTAGAGGCCATTATCCTTAGCAAATTAATGCAGTAACAGAAAGCCAAATACCATATGTTCTCACTTAGAAATAGGAGCTAAATGATGGAGAACTTATGAATACAAAGACGGTAACAACAGACACTGAGGCCTCCTTGAGGGTGGAGGGTGGGAGGACAGAGAAGAGTAGAAAAAATAACTAATGGGTACTAGGCTTAATACCTGGGTAATGAAACAATCTGTACAACAAACCCCCATGACACAAGTTTACTTCTATTACAAACCTGCACATGTATCTCCAAACCTAAAGTAAAAGTTAAAAACGGATAAATTATAAGTGAAAAATTAAAATATAAAAAGTTTATCAAGTAGAAAAGTTGATGCAAAATACCAATATTTGATGGATCTAAGTGAAGAGTATACATGTATTCATTGTTTTCTTCTTCCAACTTTTCTATGGGTTTGAAAATTTACTTTCGAAACAAACCAAAAAACACACCTGTAATCTCAAGGTTGTAAAGTCTCTTGAAGTTCTAAGCAACTTCTTCAATGTTTCTAATGAAGAATAGACTGTAGTATGAAAGCAGAAAGGCTCAGATGACCTCATTCACCCACATCAACTGATCTGTGCAACTGCTGCACATTATTTTGTAAAAACAAAACATTCATTGATAAAGGAAATAGATTATTCACTTTCAATTAAATGTGATAATAAAGGAAATTTGGTAATCATGTAAGGACTGATTATCAAGCAAACAAAATAAACCAGAAAAATACAGGATATTTTCAGGAAAGGCACTTGCCCAATTATCCCCATGACTTATTTTCATATCTCCAGTTTCAGTAGAAAAAATTATCTCCCCTCACTTCTCCCAAATTCAAGCACTGAAAATCAGTGTAAAAGATGTCATGATAAGGAATTAACATGTGATGAGCATTATTACGTAGTGTGGCAGAAAACATTTTTATACATGATGTCTACGTCATGGAAATGTTAAATAGGTTTTCACATGTAAGACCAATTTGTAAGTACATCAGAGGCACAGAGTTCATTACAATTTCAGCATTATTTGTCAACCAGTTTAGTTATGAAAGAGAAAGGCAAGACACTATGCTTGACTGGTGCAGATATGCCATCCTAGCCAATTATATAGGATATCTCTTGAGTCAAAGACATTGAGAGCTCCTACTTCAGAATAGCTGCTGGCACAATAATGTATAATACTACAAGAGGCAGTAGTCACACTGCCAATTAGTTGCAGAGATGGGACTTGAACTGTTTTCTCAAGTCACTCAAATAAAAATGCTCAGAGAATATGTGTTTCATCCTCTAGGAATCAATGCATTTCCTTCTGCCTGCCGAAAGGAAACGAATGCCATCTGCATCATCTTTTAAACCATAATGTGTATCTCTTAGCAAAGGTAGGAGATAGGCTTTATTTTAAAATATCTAACTCCAATATCATTCCCATATGTGTTCCCACTGAATGATTCTAATACATCACAGCGCTGAACAAATTATTCTGGACCAATTTTAACGAAGGTAGTAAATGTCTTCATTTAGATTACATATTTCTCAAGGGCAGGGACTATATCTTACACCTCTTGATGTCTCTCTCCCCAGCACAGTGCCCTACAGATTTGATAAAATATATTAGTGATGATGTTTAAAATAATGATAATGTTGATAATCACTTCCTGCCATGGAAATAAAGAGAACTGCTAAATCCAGCAACCCAACAGAATTTTGGGAAGACAATAGTTTTTTTATAGTTTTTAAAAATATTTCCTCAATAAGAGTCTGTTGTTTGAAGAGTTTAGCAAAGGTTATAAAATTTAATTAACTCAGAGAGAGTGAAGAATACTTGAGAAGATTTTATTTTCCCTTCATCATTGCAATCGATATGATAAAATTGTCCTCAAGCAGTCATTGCTGTCACATTAGCATAAACAGTGAGTTTGAAGTCTCAAATGATATATTCTCCCATTGTCTCATGTTTCTTGACTGTTAAGGTTAATAGAAAGGGCCTACATTCATTAGAATAAAATTGTACTAAAAATATAATCTGACCCAATTAGGGAAAGAAGTTCTTGTCTGCTATACGTGGTAATTCCAGTTGTAGGCAGCAGAGGTAGTTGTTTTCACAGGAAACATGAGATACTAATTATTCATGTGAGTTTCTCTCCTAATTTTAATTTCAAATGTTAAAATCTTATATATTATTGATCTTTTATATTACAATTCCTTTCTCTCTCTCTCCTTTTGCCCTTTCTTTAGCAAATTATGTTTTGCTATGTAGGTCAACACTGTTAATTACTTTTTGTTTACTCACTTTTTAACTCTACAATTGAGTCCCCAATTACTATGACAAGCATAAATATCCCGGGGTGGACACCATTACAATTTTACCATTTTACAAAATGACGGTTTTTTCTTGCTCCTGTAAGAAGATTACAAATTGAATGTTGAATAATCATGATGTAGAAAGTACTGTGGGAGGTGGTATGGGAAAAATAAAGATGAACACATGTTTACCCCAGGATAAGAGGTTTAAACCAAGAGCTTGTGGATAATGAATTCAAAACATTCACCTCTTAAAACTATTTAATTCCAAATCCTTTCATGTGACTATCTTAGTGCCACGGTGTTCTGAGATTAATCTTTAGTGTTCATGTTCAAAAGGACAAGCACCAAATATCTATGTTGACCTATTTGGTCCCTTTCTTCTCCCACTAACATGGCTGCTAGACCAATTAGCTGTTTGTCACATAATCAGTGGGCCTCGGGGTGAACTGCTTAACTACTCATATCCTTAGTATCTCCAGTAGTAAAGAAAAATGAAAATAATCGTATGAATTTTGGAGGATTAGAGTGGTGACCCAATGAGATCTGGAACATGAAAGTATTGCTACTGTGCCTGGCACTTATAGGTGATAAATAAGTATTAGTTCTTTTCCTTTTTCTGAGCATCTCCCAGCAGCACATCCACTAACTGAAATATCTAGACATTCTAGGAATATCCAGACTTCGCAAGGGAGTATAACAAACAGAAATGATAATACTAGGTTGATGCCAATGATCGTTGTGGCTGCTACTTTGCTGACTTCAAAGCTTATCTGTGAGATAATGTTTTTCTATTTAACTTATATCCCTTTACCCTGATCTGCTCCTTAACCCCTACTGCTACTCTGAGAATCGTTAACACCCCAAGGCTCATTTCCCATCAAGTACCCTACTTTCATCAAGTTCAGCTGCTAAAAACAAAAGTTGGAGATATTGCATAGCAAAGCACGCAAATATTGATAAAGGAATGATTTAGCTGATACCCTGAGAGTAAAGGCAGAAATGACAATAGCTATTTAACATATTTCATTTTTCTCCTATGTAAGAATTGCAATTGTTATAATAAAATCGTTCTCAAGCAGTCATTCCTGTCACATTAGCATAAACAGTTAGTCTGAAGTCATCAAATGATATATTCTCCCATTGTTTCATGTTTCTTGACTGTTAAGGTTAATAGAAAGGGCCTACATTCATTAGAATAAAATTCTACTAAAAATATAATCTGATTTTTATGAGAGAACAAGTAATTTCAAGTACTTTGATTATGGTAAAAATCATTTTAAGACATTGCCGAAGAGGCACGAGATGGTGATAGGATCCTATTAAACTAGGCCATTGATTGTTTTTATCATGTCTATGATGAACTGTAACATTTTTACTTCACTGAAGTAGATATGAGTATGTGCCCCCTTTCATATGTTTGAAACCCTAGGCAAATCAGTAAGAATACTCCATTGTTTTTACCCTTTTTAAATAGAGGGACCAAATAAATAATTGAACCAAAAAGTGTTTCTGTTATACTGATCCTGCACTCAGTTAAAAATTAATACAGAAAAATCTCTGGAATTACAACACAAAAGCTATATTAAAGAACGCCTTTGTTTTACCTTAATTAAAGTAAAAGATTTCTACCAAAATTGAAGTAGCAAGTGCTAACATAACTATAACATTTTGGAATAGGCTTACCAAAAACATGCCTTCTGGGTCATTTTCATTCAGTGAATTTTTTTTTTTGTCTGACAAGATAGATAATATTTTACAGTACAAATGTATGACCTGATTTTATTTTTGCTGTTGAACTCAAGAGAATACAATTAAACCTAATAATTACTAGAGTTCAACAATACTAAATAGCTAAACAGCTGAAGTGGTATTGATTAATTATTCATGAAAATGTAATCTTGATGATAATTTAACATTATTTGGTAAAGGGCTTAATTTGCTATCTAAAAATTATTATTTCCAATTAGAAAGTCTTCCTTCAAATAATGTTGTAGTGTGTTATGTAGGAACAAAAATTACTTTGAAATGGCTGAAGGCAAAAACTGAATAACTCTCCGAGCCCAGCAAGTCATAACATTTCAATATAATCTAATGAGTAGAGTGAATCAGTAATGCAGAATCATTGTCGCCTGTTCTTTCTCTTCTCCCTGGCACTACAGCAAAGCACAAAGATTGGAATATTGAGCATTTCAGCAAAGAGCCAAGGTAATTTAAATTTTTATTGCTACATTTGGTCCTTGGCTTTAAACAAGCCAAAAAAGAACCCTCAGAAAAAGTAATTTACTAAATCATGGTACCAATCAAATCACAAACAACCAAACTGCAATGCTTGGCTTTCCCTGGGTTTTGTTTGTGTTGCTAAGATATTAGACAAGTCTGGCTGACAAGCAATATTTTGCAGAAAAGGAGTTGAGAATGCTCTCTTGGCAAGGAGAGGATGGGGTAGAGAGACTAACGCTATCTTCTTATTTTGTAACTAAGATGACTTTGCTAGGCCTCTTGCCTTAATTGCCCTTGGGATGATTAACATCGGCTCCAAGCTCCCAGGACACAGACTAATCCATTTGGTGAGGCTCCTGGAAACTTGCTAGCCAGCTTAGATCAATGGCCAACAAAGATTTGAGGATTCCTTAGAGGAGCCATCAGCGAAATAAAATGTTAATCATCAGGGTAAAATACACACACATACACACACCCAAGCACACACACATAATAACATTTCTTTAAGAGATGGAACCATGCCTGATTCATATTTGCAAGATTGTAAAGATTAAATGGGTTGATGCATGCCAAAAAAACTTAGAATGGTGCTTGGCAAAGGGTAATCAGTAAATATTTAGAAGTTGCTATTTTTGTTTATATCCACTGTGTTAAGTACAGTAACTGTTACATAATAGAAAACCAATACACTTTAAATGATTTTTCAATCAATATAGACTTATTATTTCTCTTTGCTTTGTTAAATGCTCATTGAAGATAATTCAAATTTAATATTTCAACTAAAAAAAGAGTGTATTATGTTTAAAAAATGTGAAAACCACTGCTGCAGAGGATGGAGAGTCAGCAAAGACTTTAAAAAGAGGATAATATGATTAGCCTTCTCTTTTTTGCGGGGTGGGGACAGGGTCTCACTGTCACCCAGACTACCATGCAGTGGTGAAATCATGGCTCACTGCAGCCTTGACCTCTGGGGCTCAAGCAATCCTCCCGCCTCAGCCTCCTGAGTAGCTGAGTAGCTGGGACCACAGGCATGAGCCACTACGCCTGGCTAAATTTTTTTTTTTTTTTTAATTTTGTAGAGATGAGGTCTTGTTATGTTGCCCAGGCTGGTTTTGAACTCCTGGGCTCAAATGATTCTCGTCTTGGCCTTCCAAAGTGCTGGGATTACAGGCATAAGCCACAGAGATGGGCCTCAGAATTTATTTTTAAAAGGTATTTGAAACTATAGGCGACTTGGAAAAGTTAGACTTGAAGCAGAGAAACCAGAAAGAGGAATATGATATCCAGATCTGAGAAAATAAGACCTTGAATTAAGGCAGTGGTAATGAGGATTAAAAAAAAAAAAAAAAAAAGATGTCAGACTAGTGAGATATATAGGATATGGAGGTTATAGGATTTAATTCCAAGGTGAGAGTGAAGAAGTCACAGAGAATAAATCACCTGCCTCTGACTTGGGAAACAGAATAGAGAGTGACCCTTAACCAGAGTAGGTTATTCAGGAAGCAGAGAAAGGTTGGTGAGAGAAATGGTTAAACTTTAATTATGTTAAGTTAGAAGCACCATTGGGACATTCAGATAAAATGTCCCCAAGGCAGCAGGATATAATAATCTGAGGATCAGAACTGAAGTCTGAGATAGGGATAGAAATTTGGAAATCATTGGTAAAAAATGTGAGGCCATCCACACTGATAAGATCGACCACAAAGAAGGATAGAATAAAGAGAGAAAAGGCTTAAGGAGTAGGCAGAGGGATGAGGAAAGGAGCTACAACCAACTTGTCAGCAGGGAAGAGGAGAGTAAGGAGAGCAAGGCCAAGGGAGTTACCGGGGTAGTGTCCAAGAGAGAAGGAGAGAGATAAGTAGTAACAAATACTGTAGAAGTCAAACGGAACATTAAATGAAGGTGAAACTTGCTCACCGGGCACAGTGTAGGAGCTTAATAATATTTGGTAAATTGGATATATGAGCTACTACACACAAAGCGAATCATTGCTGATCTTGCCTCCAATATACCCTTGTAATTATCTACACTAAACATTTTTTCCAAATCTTTTAGTCCCCTGAAAATAAAAAATACTCTGATTTAGTAACTTTCTTCAGAATACATTGGGCCTTCCTAACCTCATGCTTTGTTGTATGCCATTCACCCTGACTAAAATACAATTGATCTATGTCTCTATTTATATCAACCTACTGACCTCTCACACCTGGATCAAATCCCAACTTCCCCATTCAATCTTCCATGATTTTACCAAACAGAAGTAATCATCACCTCCATAAAACTCCCAAAGGGGCTGGGCGTAGTGGCTCACGCCTGTAATCCCAGCACTTTGGGAGGCCAAGGCGGGCGGATCACGAGGTCAAGAGAGGGAAACCATGCTGGCCAACATGGTGAAACCCTGTCTCTAGTAATAATACGAAAATTAGCTGAGTGTGATGGTGTATGCCTGTAGTCCCAGTTACTCCAGAGGCTGAGGCAGGAGAATCACTTGAACCCGGGAGGCAGAGGTTGCAGTGAGCCGAGATCGTGCAACTGTAGTCCAGCCTGGTGAAAAAGCAAGACGCTATCTCAAAAACACACACACATACACACAAACTCCCAAAGGACCATTTTTTATCTACATCAGTAAATCATCAAGTTAATGTTTTTATTTATAGCATTATCTTATTCTATTTTTCTCTTGTTCCTTGAACAAAAATTTTTATCTTGTATTATAAATTAAATTTGTAGGTGTCTGTATCTTGCCTCCCATCTAGATGATAAATTCCTGGATAACAGGGATATGATCTCATAATTTTCTCTGTGCCAAATGTTTACTGAATGCCAAAAATGTGTGAAGCTCTGGTAGAGATACCAGGGATAGTACTGTAAATAAGACAGGCAACATTTTACTGTCACAGAGTTTATATTCTGCTGGACATACTTGAACTTATTATTTTCCTCAGCTCCTTCTCATCCACACTATCGGAACAATATACCTTACTGTTCTTGGGTTCATGAACCCAATGTCCTTTATAATATCCTTTATACACATTTCCTAACCCTAGACTTCTAATATGACAGATACTGAAGTAAAATAAGGGAAGTCTAATTGAGTTATGAAGATCACTATAACATGGAGACTTTGGAGTCAGACTTTAGTTGAAATATTAGATGTGCCATTTACTAGATGGGTGACTGAAAACAATTTTTTTTGTTGGTTTTTGAGACAGGGTCTCACTCTGTCACCCAGGCTAAAGCACAGTGGCACACTCAAAGCTCACTGCAGCCTTGACCACCTAGGCTCAAGTGATCCTCCCACCTCAGCCTCCTTAATAGCTGGGACTACAGCATGCACCACCGCTCCTGGCTAATTTGTGTATTTTTTGTAGAGCCGGGGTTTCACCATATTGCCCAGGCTGGTCTTGAACTCCTGGCCTTAAGGAATCTGCCTGCCTCAGTCTCCCAAAGTGCTGGGATAACAAGCGTGAGCCACTATGCCCAGCCTGAACACAATTTTTAACTTTTCTGAACTTGAGTTTTTTCATCATAAGAACTGTAATAATACCTGTCATCCAGAATTACCGTGAAAGTCAAATGAAATCATTACATAGCTGCTAAGAATACATGTTAGTGATGTTAAAAGTGTCTGTAAAATTAAGAGGTCATTGCTCTGAAGAAGGAAGGGTGGTGAGGGGAGTCTAGCTCTAACAAATATTAAAATATTTTATAGTTACAGTAACCAAAATAATATAGTTCTAGAATATGAAAAGAAAAATACGAATAAAATAAACCAGAGAGCCTGGAAATAGGCCCCAATACATACAAAAACAGAGTATTGTCCTTAGTTGGAGAAAAAGGTCACACTCTGGTCTTCTTCTGGTTGTACCACTTCTGGCAGGACAAAGTGGTATGTCCACCTGAAACCTGTCACCTCCCTTCACCTCACTTTGGTTACCCAACCTTTCATTGGCATTGCCTGACTCTGTCCCAAGACCACTTCAAGGACTGTGTTAGCCTTTCCCCTTCACCATCCTCCTGAGAGTGGCCATGAAACATTTATTGTTCCCATAAGCCCTTTGATCAATTTAAGAGAGTTCATCACTCTTTCCTCTTTGACACACTTTCTTCACTTGGCATCTGGCTCACTATCTCTGTTCGTTTTTCTGACTCACTTACTTACTTGGTCTCCTTTCCTAGTTCCTCCTTATATCCCCAACATCTGAATTCCCAAGTACCTCAAGCTCAGTCTTCAGTCTCTGTCATTGCGGTCCATTACTAAATTATCTCATTCCATCACATGGTTGTAAATAACATCTATAAACTGACAACTTTCAAATTGATATTTCTAGCCCTGACACCTCTCTTGAAATCTTCTTCCCAGCTACCTATTTGACATCTCCATGTAAATGTCTAAATAGGCATCTCAAATTTATGCCCAAACATGTACAAAACTAAACACTTTATTACCTACTACCTCAATCAACCTTTTTCTACAGGCTTTTCCCATGGTAGCAAATGACAAAATCTATTCTTCCCAGTTGCTCAGGCCAAAACCTCAGTCATTCTTGTGTCCTCTCCTTCCTTTGTGTTTCCTGTCCAATCCATTTGCAAATCCAGTAGACCTTTCTTACAACATTTGTTGGAATTTGATCACTCCTCACCCCACTGCCACTACTAATCAAATACAATTTGCCATCCTCTCTCACCTGGGTTACTCATCTGGATCAGAGCCAGCAAGTTTTATCCATAAAGGGCCAGATAGTAAATATTTTAGGCTTTGCAGACTATAAAGTCTCTGTTGCAAACACTCAACTCTGTTCTTGAAGGCCTGAAGCAGCCATAGACAATATTAAATGAATAGGTGTGGCTGTGTTCCAGCAAATCTTGATTTACAAAAACAGGCATTGGGCCAGATTTGGCCAGCAGGCCATAGTTTGCCAACTCCTGACCTGGATGACTGCACAGCCTCTGACTAGTCTCCCTCTTTCTACCTTTCCTCCTAAAATTGAGACATGGGTGAAAGTGATAGCTTTGAATAAGAGGGAAGAAAGGAAGGATGAGTAAAAACATAGATGACTTTGCGAGTGTGAGCAGAAAATGGAGATGATTCACAGCTGTATTTTGTTGGTTAAACAGTACAAAGATCAGCTGTTGAACATGAGGGGGCTTGAGTTGGGTGGAGTTATAAATACAGTGACCACATCAACTATGATATTCCTTCTGCGCCCCATCCTGCAAAGATGTTTACTCTGTTCTTCAGACACACTGAATTCCTCTTTTTCATAGGCTTCTGAGAATGCTGTCCCGTCTCCCTAGAACATCCTTCCCCTCTCCATCCTGGCTGACTTCTGGCTATTGCCTACTTGTCTATCCAAACTCAGTTTAGGTAGAACTGCTTCCAAGACTTTTCTCATTATCCTCTTGCTTGGCTTAGGTTCAGAAATTCTCCTTTGACCTCCCATAGTACATGGCACAGTTTCCTAAGCCTTGTTTGTCCTGAAGTCCTCATGTGATTTTGTTAAGTCAGCAGAAGGAATAAAGCAGTAAAACCCTCTCCTATGGAATGGGATAGAGTTTTCCTGAGGGAGAGGTAAGTGGTGTTAGATTGAGAAGCTTGAAAAAAGTGCTATGAAGAAGCAGAAGTCAACATAGCCAAATCAAAAAGAGAAAGAGCGAGTCCATGGAGATAATTCACTGTAAACATCTAAGTCCAGGGAAGATTGTATTAGTCAGGGTACCAATAGGAAAGAGATTGTACTCTTAAACTAAGATAAAATCATTCAAAGGGGGTTTATTAGCAAGGAAGAAGTTGAGTTATAGAAGAACCACATGTAAATTGCAAGAACCTGAACACTGAAGGGATAAGATGAGGGAGAGATGACTAGAACCTCGAAGAAGAGGAACATACCGGTTAGTCAAGTGAAACACTCAGTCCAAGACAAACTCCTAGAGAGGGAGCCGGGGAAAAGAATACTCTGACCTCACTTTCCTGTCTTCTTCCTTCTCTTGCTGGGACTCCTTGTTGGCCAAATCCTACAGGAAGCCAGAGGGCACATGAGTTAAATGATAGAGTCCAAAAAGATGATCTTCCTGAGGCAGAGGGCAGGGTAAAGAATGAATCTGGGGAGACAAATGGAAGCTACTTCAGACAAAGGCCTATGCTAGAAAAATCAAACTTGTGCTAGTAAGACCTACTTTTCTGGTTGCCCCCATAGGTTTGCAGATTAGCAGAAGCAACTCTTTCAGAGGGGAGGAAAGGAGAAGACAATGAAAACCCAGTTTGCAAATAAATTAATGACCCAAGGACAAATAATAGGATTGCCGTATGGTATTGAGACGCGAGTTGAAATAAAATGCTTTATTCTATGTGATGGAGGAACTAGAGGTCCTATGGCATGTTGAGTTCCTCAGCAAGCAGACTGAGAATTCTGTGTTTGTTATGGAGTGCCTTGTGATCAACCACCATGGAAGGGAGGGGGAGGAAGCAGGATTAGGCAGCGGGAGAAGTTGAGTTACATTGCAGGACCAATGGCAGACTCAGCCAGACAGACTCAGACTCCTGTATCAGGAACTTTGGAGTAAAAATCACCTGTAAAAGTTGTCCTGCATGGGGCAGAAATGGCCAAGTATCTATACCCCACCTTGATCAGTCACTGGATGTGATCCTTCCTGGGAAGGGCAGGACCTTGGGCATGGTAGCTCTCTGCAGCTGAAGCAATCTTTCAATGGCTGACTGCTCGAGCCTTTTTGCTGACTGTGCTCCCAGGAGCAGGAGTAACAACCCATTTCTTGAAGGGGGATCTGGGTGGTACATCTCTGGGTCTACCTGAAATCCTTACGCCTAGGGCTCATTTTATGTGTGGTAAGAAGCCCTCTAAATATGTGGCAGAGAATTCTGACAAGTCTGTGTGGGTAGACAAACCAGAGTTCCCTTAGAAGAGCTATGTGGAAAGTGACAGGCTCAAAAGCAGAGTTTGTAGGAACAGTTAAAGGAAGTAGGTACGTCTGGAGGAGATAAGGTATTGGGTAATGTAATAATTGTATGTCTTTCAATATTTTAAAAGGTTTTCAAGTAGAAAAGGGATTAGGCTTTTTCTGCATGGCTACAGTAGGGAGAATCAGGACAAGTAAATGGGAATTTGAGAGAGGAAGAGATAAGATAGATTCAGAGCTTTCTAATCATCATAGCAGGAGTGGCTTGTCTTGACAAACAGCGAATCCCCTGGCACTTGAAGTCTGTGGTCATGAGCTGGGCATGGGGGGGTGATACGAGGGAAGAAGTAATCACAGGGAGACAGTCACAAACATCACAAGGACAGTTAGACAATATAATGTTTGAGGCTACTTAGGGGACTCTAAGATTAATTCTTACCCTAATAAAAATAACCACGATAGTCATCATAGTCCCAGAAAAGAAAATTAAATCTGGCTTATGGTAAGTTAAATCCAGTGAAAGTACAAAAATTTTGTCATTGCTTTAACATTCGCTTTTTTTTCCCCTGTCCTCTTTCATTTTCAGAAATGAATTTGTATGAAGCAAATCTATAAAGGAGAGCAGTAGAGGTGAAAATATCATGGAAAAGGCAAGCGCTTTGACTAGTAAACTCATCGAGTTGAGACAAGTGTGAAAACTCATTACAACCTGAATTTCTCACACATCTCAGTTTCTCCTCCCTTTTAAACTTCCTAATAGAAAAAGTTGAATTCACGTTATTGGCACCACCACTATTTGCCCTCACTTCCATCAAAAAAAGAAAAAATAAATTAGACGTAGCTCCTTTTCCATGTTTATTTTAATCTAGAATGTTGTGATCCCTCAGGATTTATTTTATGGCTTCTCAAAAGACCAAATCTTGGAAATCTCATTCTTAAACCCATGGGAAATATATCTATTTCTACTCTGCGCAGGTGAATTGAGAGGGAATGGGGTTTTATTTAACACTTGTTAAAGTCTGTAGATTATGTATTGAAGGCATTGCAGAAAAGAATAAGTACTGCAATGAAGTCCATTTTGTTTCATATTTGAAGATAATATTGCAGACCATGATATAACTCATCCATTAATAAAACTGAAAAAATAATGAGTTAGTAATTCCATCAGCTTTTATCAGTGCCCTATTTTCTCCAATACAATATTTTTGCTAATTACTTATAGGCAGAGAAAATATTTTTCTTAATCTCTAAATCTCTAACATATCATGAGTAAAATAACAGGGGTTCACTGAGCACCTCCTTTGTGCCAGTTACCTTACACACCTTATTTTCTCTTATTAGCAAATCCCTTTTTATTTGCAGATGAAGAATCTGATGCTTAGAGAGTTTTAGTTACAACTTTTCTGAGGTCACATAACAAATAAGTGGCAGGGTCTGCATTCCACATCTGGCTTCTGTTACCCCATCCAGTGCTCTTACCTACCATTTTATACTTCCTACAAAGCATAATGTGGCAGGGATTGGTTTTGCCTACCAAATACTCATTCTCTCCTTCTTCCTTATAACAGAATCCTGAATTTTAGCTGAGTATGTTCTCAGCAGAGGCTGTTTTTCAGCCTGTCTTGCAGCTAAGGATGTGCCTGTGATTAGGTAGTATGTAAAACATGTAATGTGTAAATGGAAATGCTTTGTGAAATTTTTCCCTTCCAACCTCACCGTCACTTCATGAAATGTAGAGTGATGCCTGTAGCTTTAGCAGCCATCTTGCCCCTTCAGATGATCTTGAGGATGGATGGCAAGGCTGGAGATGAAAGCACATCCTGAGGTTCCCTGGGAACACTATGGAGATGGCATGTCAATTCCTTTCCACCCACTTCCAGACTTCTTTTGCATGAGTGAGAAATAAACTTCCACTCTTTGAAGCCAGCTAAATTTACTCCTGTTATACATGGCGTATCATGCTCAGTATCTTTTCATGGAATTGAATTTGATTACTACTACCTGATACTCCCTAGTGCCTCTTCTCCAGTCTCCTTCCTTTAAAACCTAGCTTAAATTTCAATTTCTCTACAAAGCTTTCTCTGACCACCAATTTCGCTATGGTGAATTTCAAATAAGTTACCAGGTTTCACAATGATCTCTTTTTTAAAAAGCCTTTTATTATGAAAAATTCCAAACATAAAATAATATAATGAAACATGTCTGACAAAGAATGTTTCTCTATGAGTCACAAAGGTTGACTTGACTTCATGGGCTGGGCTCCCATCCTCACTCTTCCATGTGCGTCTTTCCGCAGTGCTGAGCTCAGATTAAGAGTGGGCCTCCTCCTGGCACGGTGGTTCATGCCTTTAATTCCAGCACTTTGGGAGGCTGAGGCAGGCAGATAATGAGGTCAGGAGATCAAGACCATCCTGGCCAACATGGTGAAACCCTGTCTCTACTGAAAATACAAAAAATTTGCCAGTCGTGGTGGCATGCACCTATAGTCCCAGCTACTCAGGAGGCTGAGGCAGAATTGCTTCAACCCGGGAGGCAAAGGCTGCAGTGAGCTGAGATCACGCCACTGCACTCCAACCTGGGTGACAGAGCAACACTCCGTCTCAAAAAAAATAAATAAATAAATAAGGGGGGGGGCTCCTACAAATAGCCAATTTTTAAATTTTTGGGAATTTTTCTATTATTTTATATATTACAATATATATGCAAATAATTTATATTATCTATCTTAATGATACAAAAAATGTTAGATTAGGTAGGACATTATGAAAGTTGGCTCTCATAAGCCCAACTGGGCGTGGACCAGTTTGAAGGTTTGAAGTGTGAGAGTGACTCTTTTGGAAAATGCTCATGTTGGTGACTAGACAGAGATAGGGTGATGTCAAGAGACAAACAGGGATTAAAGTCAAAAGAACTACTTTCACGTCCTAACTCGACCACTTTACTTTCCTGGGCCTTCACCTCCTCACTGATAAGATGAGAGACTTGGACTTCACTGTGATTTATTTCATGATTCATGTTTGAATTTTGGACACTGCCAACCAGAGAAAAACTTCAGAGATCCCAGTTCCACGAATTCAACATTTATAAACGGGGGCGGAGCAAGAGGGCCGAATAGGAACAGCTCCAGTCTCCAACTCCCAGCGCGAGCGACACAGAAGACCGGTGATTTCTGCATTTTCAACTGAGACTCCACCTCTGGGGACAGGGCACAGCTACACAACAACAACAACAACAACAACAAAAAAGCAGCAGAAAGCTCTGCAGACGCAAACGACTCTGTCTGACAGCTTTGAAGAGAGCAGTGGATCTCCCAACACGGAGGTTGAGATCTGAGAAGTGACAGACTGCCTGCTCAAGTGGGTCCCTGACCCCTGAGTAGCCTAACTGGGAGACATCCCCCACTAGGGGCAGTCTGACACCCCACACCTCACAGGGTGGAGTACACCCCTGAGAGGAAGCTTCCAAAGCAAGAATCAGACAGGTACACTCGCTGTTCAGAAATATTCTATCTTCTGCAGCCTCTGCTGCTGATACCCAGGCAAACAGGGTCTGGAGTGGACCTCAAGCAATCTCCAACAGACCTACAGCTGAGGGTCCTGACTGTTAGAAGGAAAACTATCAAACAGGAAGGACACCTACACCAAAACCCCATCAGTACATCACCATCATCAAAGACCAGAGGCAGATAAAACCACAAAGATGGGGAAAAAGCAGGGCAGAAAAGCTGGAAATTCAAAAAATAAGAGCACATCTCCCCCGGCAAAGGAGCGCAGCTCATCGCCAGCAACGGATCAAAGCTGGACGGAGAATGACTTTGACGAGATGAGAGAAGAAGGCTTCAGTCCATCAAATTTCTCAGAGCTAAAGGAGGAATTACGTACCCAGCGCAAAGAAACTAAAAATCTTGAAAAAAAAGTGGAAGAATTGACGGCTAGAGTAATTAATGCAGAGTAGGTCATAAATGAAATGAAAGAGATGAAAACCATGACACGAGAAATACGTGACAAATGCACAAGCTTCAGTAACCGACTCGATCAACTGGAAGAAAGAGTATCAGCGATTGAGGATCAAATGAATGAAATGAAGCGAGAAGAGAAACCAAAAGAAAAAAGAAGAAAAAGAAATGAACAAAGCCTGCAAGAAGTATGGGATTATGTAAAAAGACCAAATCTACGTCTGATTGGGGTGCCTGAAAGTGAGGGGGAAAATGGAACCAAGTTGGAAAACACTCTTCAGGATATCATCCAGGAGAACTTCCCCAACCTAGTAGGGCAGGCCAACATTCAAATCCAGGAAATACAGAGAACGCCACAAAGATACTCCTCGAGAAGAGCAACTCCAAGACACATAATTGCCAGATTCACCAAAGTTGAAATGAAGGAAAAAATCTTAAGGGCAGCCAGAGAGAAAGGTCGGGTCACCCACAAAGGGAAGCCCATCAGACTCACAGCAGATCTCTCGGCAGAAACTCTACAAGCCAGAAGAGAGTGGGGGCCAATATTCAACATTCTTAAAGAAAAGAATTTTAAACCCAGAATTTCATATCCAGCCAAACTAAGTTTCATAAGTGAAGGAGAAATAAAATCCTTTACAGATAAGCAAATGCTTAGAGATTTTGTCACCACTAGGCCTGCCTTACAAGAGACCCTGAAGGAAGCACTAAACATGGAAAGGAACAACCGGTACCAGCCATTGCAAAAACATGCCAAAATGTAAAGACCATCGAGGCTAGGAAGAAACTGCATCAACTAACGAGCAAAATAACCAGTTAATATCATAATGGCAGGATCAAGTTCACACATAACAATCTTAACCTTAAATGTAAATGGACTAAATGCTCCAATGAAAAGACACAGACTGGCAAACTGGATAAAGAGTCAAGACCCATCAGTCTGCTGTATTCAGGAGACCCATCTCACACGCAGAGACATACATAGGCTCAAAATAAAGGGATGGAGGAAGATTTACCAAGCAAATGGAGAACAAAAAAAAGCGGGGGTTGCAATCCTAGTCTCTGATAAAACAGACTTTAAACCATCAAAGATCAAAAGAGACAAAGAAGGCCATTACATAATGGTAAAGGGATCAATTCAACAGGAAGAGCTAACTATCCTAAATATATATGCACCCAATACAGGAGCACCCAGATTCATAAAGCAAGTCCTTAGAGACTTACAAAGAGACTTAGACTCCCATACAATAATAATGGGAGACTTCAACACTCCACTGTCAACATTAGACAGATCAACAAGACAGAAAGTTAACAAGGATATCCAGGAATTGAACTCATCTCTGCAGCAAGCAGACCTAATAGACATCTATAGAACTCTCCACCCCAAATCAACTGAATATACATTCTTCTCAGCACCACATCGTACTTACTCCAAAATTGACCATATAATTGGAAGTAAAGCACTCCTCAGCAAATGTACAAGAACAGAAATTATAACAAACTGTCTCTCAGACCACAGTGCAATCAAACTAGAACTTAGGACTAAGAAACTCAATCAAAACCGCTCAACTACATGGAAACTGAACAATCTGCTCCTGAATGACTACTGGGTACATAACGAAATGAAGGCAGAAATAAAGATGTTCTTTGAAACCAATGAGAACAAAGATACAACATACCAGAATCTCTGGGACACATTTAAAGCAGTGTGTAGAGGGAAATTTATAGCACTAAATGCCCACAAGAGAAAGCAGGAAAGATCAAAAATTGACACTCTAACATCGCAATTAAAAGAACTAGAGAAGCAAGAGCAAACACATTCCAAAGCTAGCAGAAGGCAAGAAATAACTAAGATCAGAGCAGAACTGAAGGAGATAGAGACACAAAAAACCCTCCAAAAAATCAATGAATCCAGGAGTTGGTTTTTTGAAAAGATCAACAAAATTGACAGACCACTAGCAAGACTAATAAAGAAGAAAAGAGAGAAGAATCAAATCGACGCAATTAAAAATGATAAAGGGGATATCACCACCGACCCCACAGAAATACAAACTACCATCAGAGAATACTATAAACACCTCTACGCAAATAAACTGGAAAACCTAGAAGAAATGGATAATTTCCTGGACACTTACACTCTTCCAAGACTAAACCAGGAAGAAGTTGAATCCCTGAATAGACCAATAGTAGGCTCTGAAATTGAGGCAATAATTAATAGCCTACCAACCAAAAAAAGTCCAGGACCAGATGGATTCACAGCTGAATTCTACCAGAGGTATAAGGAGGAGTTGGTACCATTCCTTCTGAAACTATTCCAATCAATAGAAAAAGAGGGAATCCTCCCTAACTCATTTTATGAGGCCAACATCATCCTGATACCAAAGCCTGGCAGAGACACAACAAAAAAAGAGAATTTTAGACCAATATCCCTGATGAACATCGATGCAAAAATCCTCAATAAAATACTGGCAAACGGGATTCAACAACACATCAAAAAGCTTATCCACCATGATCAAGTGGGCTTCATCCCTGGGATGCAAGGCTGGTTCAACATTCGCAAATCAATAAACATAATCCAGCATATAAACAGAACCAAAGACAAGAACCACATGATTATCTCAATAGATGCAGAAAAGGCTTTTGACAAAATTCAACAGCCCTTCATGCTAAAAACGCTCAATAAATTCGGTATTGATGGAACGTACCTCAAAATAATAAGAGCTATTTATGACAAACCCACAGCCAATATCATACTGAATGGGCAAAAACTGGAAAAATTCCCTTTGAAAACTGGCACAAGACAGGGATGCCCTCTCTCACCACTCCTATTCAACATAGTGTTGGAAGTTCTGGCTAGGGCAATCAGGCAAGAGAAAGAAATGAGGGGTATTCAGTTAGGAAAAGAAGAAGTCAAATTGTCCCTGTTTGCAGATGACATGATTGTATATTTAGAAAACCCCATTGTCTCAGCCCAAAATCTCCTTAAGCTGATAAGAAACTTCAGCAAAGTCTCAGGGTACAAAATTAATGTGCAAAAATCACAAGCATTCTTATACACCAATAACAGACAAACAGAGAGCCAAATCAGGAATGAACTTCCATTCACAATTGCTTCAAAGAGAATAAAATACCTAGGAATCCAACTTACAAGGGATGTAAAGGACCTCTTCAAGGAGAACTACAAACCACTGCTCAGTGAAATAAAAGAGGACACAAACAAATGGAAGAACATACCATGCTCATGGATAGGAAGAATCAATATCGTGAAAATGGCCATACTGCCCAAGGTTATTTATAGATTCAATGCCATCCCCATCAAGCTACCAATGAGTTTCTTCACAGAATTGGAAAAAACTGCTTTAAAGTTCATATGGAACCAAAAAAGAGCCCGCATCTCCAAGACAATCCTAAGTCAAAAGAACAAAGCTGGAGGCATCACGCTACCTGACTTCAAACTATACTACAAGGCTACAGTAACCAAAACAGCATGGTACTGGTACCAAAACAGAGATATAGACCAATGGAACAGAACAGAGTCCTCAGAAATAATACCACACATCTACAGCCATCTGATCTTTGACAAACCTGAGAGAAACAAGAAATGGGGAAAGGATTCCCTATTTAATAAATGGTGCTGGGAAAATTGGCTAGCCATAAGTAGAAAGCTGAAACTGGATCCTTTCCTTACTCCTTATACGAAAATTAATTCAAGATGGATTAGAGACTTAAATGTTAGACCTAATACCATAAAAATCCTAGAGGAAAACCTAGGTAGTACCATTCAGGACATAGGCATGGGCAAAGACTTCATGTCTAAAACACCAAAAGCAACGGCAGCAAAAGCCAAAATTGACAAATGGGATCTCATTAAACTAAAGAGCTTCTGCACAGCAAAAGAAACTACCATCAGAGTGAACAGGCAACCTACAGAATGGGAGAAAATTTTTGCAATCTACTCATCTGACAAAGGGCTAATATCCAGAACCTACAAAGAACTCAAACAAATTTACAAGAAAAAAACAAACAACCCCATCAAAAAGTGGGCAAAGGATATGAACAGACATTTCTCAAAAGAAGACATTCATACAGCCAACAGACATATGAAAAAATGCTCATCATCACTGGCCATCGGAGAAATGCAAATCAAAACCACAATGAGATACCATCTCACACCAGTTAGAATGGCGATCATTCAAAAGTCAGGAAACAACAGGTGCTGGAGAGGATGTGGAGAAATAGGAACACTTTTACACTGTTGGTGGGATTGTAAACTAGTTCAACCATTATGGAAAACAGTATGGCGATTCCTCAAGGATCTAGAACTAGATGTACCATATGACCCAGCCATCCCATTACTGGGGATATACCCAAAGGATTATAAATTATGCTGCTATAAAGACACATGCACACGTATGTTTATTGCAGCACTATTCACAATAGCAAAGACTTGGAATCAACCCAAATGTCCATCAGTGACAGATTGGATTAAGAAAATGTGGCACATATACACCATGGAATACTATGCAGCCATAAAAAAGGATGAGTTTGCGTCCTTTGTAGGGACATGGATGCAGCTGGAAACCATCATTCTTAGCAAACTATCACAGGAACAGAAAACCAAACACCGCATGTTCTCACTCATAGGTGGGAACTGAACAATGAGATCACTTGGACTCAGGAAGGGGAACATCACACACCGGGGCCTATCATGGGGAGGGGGGAGGGGGGAGGGATTGCACTGGGAGTTATACCTGATGTAAATGACGAGTTGATGGGTGCAGTAGACCAACATGGCACAAGTATACATATGTAACAAACCTGCACGTTATGCACATGTACCCTACAACTTAAAGTATAATAATAATAAATAAATTTAAAAAAAAAAAATTTATAAACCTGTGCCAGTCACTTGATCTCATTTGTAAAACAGAAGTTTCAGCCTAACTAATTTCTATTGTGGTTTTCAGATTTTACATTGTATGGTTCTACCTAGTTTTCTGTATATTAATGTTATTTTATGATTACAGTCAAGAAAAGATAACTGGCTTTTAATACTGCTGTAGAGAACTCTAGTGAGGTGTTTCCTTCCCCTTCTTGTTCTCAGAACCTTTTCATATACCACCACCATCTTTTGTTAGTCTAAAGCTAAATTAACCATTAGGACCTACGTGAGATGAAGAGAATTGGTAAAATATTTTAGATGATGCCTAAGACACAGGAACTGACCTTGATGCTGGGGAAATGCTTCTGAGCCTGATAGACCCAGTCCTTATTTTCATGGATGTAGGAGTCCTGAAGTTGTTTCCACACAGTTTCCCTCAACATCAGGTTAAACTCATACGTTTTTGCTTATAGTGATAGGGTTTTGCTATGTTGCCAAGGCTGGACTTGAACTCCTGAGCTCAAGCAATCCTCTTGCCTCAGCCTCCTAAGTAGCTGAGACTACCAGTATATGCCACCACATCTGGCTTAAACTCACATGTTTTTAAAAAGATAACCAGTCTGTGGAATTATCTCATGGACAAAATTCAGGAGATAATGTAACTAACATGAAGTATACTAGGTATTAACTGTTAACTTAAAACAATCGTTTTGTGTATTTTAATAGGCCAAAGGTTCTCATATTTTTAAGTGCAGAAGAATAATCTGGGGACTTTAAAATGCTGAATCCTGGGCTCAAGATCTAGAAAGTCTGACTCAGTTGGTCTGAGAGGTCTTTGTTTTTAGCAAATACTCCAAAACATTCTAATGTTGATGTTACGTATTTCAAAACTCTCTTAGAAACACTCTTAGAAACTGATTAATCTTTTTCTTATGGTCTTAGTCTTTGGTTAAATAATTGAATTTGATTAAATTTTTGAAAAATTTAAATCATATCTACAAATCATATCTATAACTAACTATACAATATCTTTTCATTGCTAACTTAAAACAGTGCCTCCTTTCTTTTTTTTAAATTGAGATAGAGTCTCACTCTGTCACCCAGGCTGAATGCAGTGGTGTGATCATGGCTCACTGCAGCCTCGAGATCTTGGGTTCAAGCAATCCTCCCACCCCAACCCCCGTGAATAGCTGGGACTACAGGCACACACTACCACGCCCAGCTGATTTTTTATTTTTTGTAGAGATGGGATCTCCCTATGTTGCCCAGGTTGTTCTTGAATCCTTGGATTCAAGCAATTCTCCTGCTTTGGCCTCCCAAACTACTGGGATTATAGGCGTGATACACCCAGCCAAATAATGCCCTCTCAATCTGAAGCACTGTGGGGTGGTATTCCCAGATCAGCCCCGGCTTGGAATCACCTCAAACAAATAGTAACTCTCATCACTGCATATTCTATACAAATTTTTAAAATTTTATTTTGAATGGACAATATATTTACCTGATTTAAAAACAAAATTAAAAGATATATATTAATATCAGAAATAATGCATCCACTTTTTGCCCTTTTGTCTAATAATTCTCATAGTTTTTTGTGCATCCTGTAAAGGTTCCTTTATGTTTGTCTTATACAAAAGCTAAAACTGGATACAAACTCTTCTGCACCTTGTTTTTTTTTTTTTTTTTTAAGTTAATATATCTTGAAAATCTTGATCAGTGCATAGAAATTGTTCTCTTGATTTTAAGGGCATCCAGTATTCCATTGTGTGGATGTGTCATAGTTTATTTAAGCAGTCCTGTATTGATGAATGCGTTGGTTGTTCCAATGTGGTTTTGCTGTTATAAATTATGCGACAAGGAATAGCCTTTTGGAGCTGGGCATGGTGGCTCATGCCTGTAATCCCAGCACTTTGGGAGGCCGAGGTGGGTGGATCACAGGAGGTCAGGAGTTTGAGACCAGCTTGGCTAACATGGTAAAACCCTGTCTCTACTAAAAATACAAAAATGAGCTGGGCATGGTGGTGTACTCCTGTAATCCCAGCTACTCAGGAGGCTGAGGCAGGAGAATTGCTTGAACCCAGGAGGCAGAGGTTTCAGTGAGCCGAGATTATGCCACTTCACTCCAGCCTGGATGACAGAGCAAGAAAACATCTCAAAAAAAAAAAAGAAAGAAAAAGAAATAGCCTTTTGGTTAAACAGATTTACCATGTGACCCCAAAATTCTTCTCCTGGGCATACACTCAAGAAAATTGAGAACATGTTCTCACAAAGCTTGTGCACAAATGTTCACAAATTAGCATTGTTCACAGTAGTCACAAAGTGGAATCAATTTAAATGTTCATTAGCTGATGAGTAGATAAACAAAAAGTGGTATATCTATACAATTGAATATCAATCAGCCATAAAAAGAATGAAATATTGACATATCTTACAATGCAGATGAGCCTTGAAAACATTACGGTAGGTGAAATAAGCCAGACATAAAAGGCTACATATTGTATAATTTCATTTGTATGGAATGTCCAGAATAGGCAAATCCATAGAGATGGAAAGTAAATTAGTGGTTCCTTAGGATTAGGGGTGGGAATTATGAAATGTTCTGAAATTAGATATTGGTGATGGCTTCATAACCTTGTGAATATACTATAAATCACTGAATTGTATACTTTAAAATGGTGAATTCTGTGGCATGTGAATTGTTTTCAATTTTTTTGAAAACACTGTGTATGTTATTTTATAGAAGCACAGGCATTTTTTAGGATAAAACTCTATAAGTGCGATTGCTGGATCAAAGGTCTTATGTTTTAATATGTAATTTTGATAGATTTTGCTGAATTTTCCCACAGACTGGGTACCAATTTATGTCATTAACAAGTATGAGAGGACTTGTTTCCCAACAGCCTTGCCAGTAGCATGCATTGTCAAACTTTCAGAATTTTGTCAAACTGATAGATTAAAAAATAGTATCTGTTTTGTTGTTGTTGTTGTTTGTGTGTTTTGTGTTCCAAGATGGCCAAATAGGAACAGCTCTGATCTGCAGCTCCCAGTGTGATGGACGCAGAAGACGGGTAGTTTCTGCATTTCCAACTGAGGTGCCTGGTTCATGTCACTGGGACTGGTTGGACAGTGGGTACAGCCCACACAGGGAAAGCTGAAGCAGAGCGAGGCATCGCCTCACCCAGGAAGTGCAAGGGGTCAGGGATTTCCCTCTCCTAGACAAGGGAAGCCATGACAGACTGTACCTGGAAAAATGGGACACTTACGCCCAAATACTGCACTTTTCCCATGGTCTTAGCAACTGGCAGGTCCCATGCCGATGCAGCCTTGCTCACTGCTAGCGCAGCAGTCTGAGATTGACCTGCAATGCTACAGCCTGGTGGGGGGAGGGGTGTTCACCATTGCTGAAGCTTGAGTAAGTGAACAAAGCAGCAGAGAAGCTCAAACTGGGTGGAGCCCAATGCTGCTCAGCAAGGCCTACTGCCTTTATAGACTCTACCTCTGTGGGCAGGGCATAGCTGAACAAAAGGCAACAGAAACTTCTGCAGACTTAAACGTCTCTGTCTGACAGCTCTGAAGAGAGCAGTGGTTCTCCCAGCTCAGTGTTTGAGCTCTGAGAACGGAGAGACTGCCTCCTCAAGTGGGTCCCTGACCCCCATGTAGTCTAACTGGGACACACCTGCCAGTAGGGACCGACAGACACCTCATACAGGCAGGTGCCCCACTGGGACAAAGCTCCCAGAGGAAGGATCGGGCAGCAATATTTGCTGTTCTGTAATATTTACTGTTCTGCAGCCTCCACTGGTGAGACCCAGGCAAACAGGGTCTGGAGTGGATATCCAGCAAACTTCAACAGACCTGTAGCTGAGGGACCTGACTGTTAGAAGGAAAACTAATAAACAGAAAGGAATAACATCAACATCAACATCAACAAAAAGGACATCCACATCAAAACCCCATCTGTAGGTCACCAACATCAAAGACCAAAGGTAGATAAAAACACAAAGATGGGGAGAAACCAGAGCAGAAAAGCTGAAAATTCAAAAAACCAGCTCGCCTCTTCTCCTCCAAAGGATTGCAGCTCCTCACCAACAGTGGAACAAAGCTGGACAGAGAATGACTTTGATGAGTTGACAGAAGTAGGCTTCAGAAGATCGGTATTAACAAACTTCTCTGAGCTAAAGGAGCATGTTCTAACCCATCACAAGGAAGGTAAAAATCTTGAAAAAAGGTTAGACGAATGGCTAAGTAGAATAAACAGGGTAGAGAAGAGTTTAAATGACCTGATGGGGCTAAAAACCACGGCACAAGAACTTTGTGACACATGCACAAGCTCCAATAGCCAGTTCAATCAAGTGGAAGGAAGGATATCAGTGATTAAAGATCAAATTAATGAAATAAAGTGAGCAGAGAAGTTTAGAGAAAAGAGAGTAAAAATAAATGAACAAAGCCTCCAAGAAATATGGGACTATGTGAAGAGACCAAATCTACATCTGACTGGTGTACCTGAAAGTGATGGGGAAAATGGAACCAAATTGGAAAACACTATGCAGGATATTATCCAGGAGAACTTCCCCAACCTAGCAAGGAAGGCCAACATTCAAATTCAGGAAATACAGAGACCGCCACAAAGATACTCCTTGAGAAGAGCAACCCCAAGACACATAATTGTCAGATTCACCAAGGTTGAAATGAAGGAAAAAATGTTAAGGGCAGTCAGAGAGAAAAGTTGGGTTACCCACAAAGGGAAGCCCATCAGACTAACAGCAGATCTCTCACAGAAACTCTACAAGCCAAAAGAGAGTATAGGCCAATATTCAACATTCTTAAAGGAAACAATTTTCAACCCAGAATTTCATATTCAGCCAAACTAAGCTTCGTAAGTGAAGGAGAAATAAAATCCTTTACAGACAAGCAAATACTGAGAGATTTTGTCACCACCAGGCCTGCCCTACAAGAGCTCTTGAAGGAAGCACTAAACATGAAAAGAAACAACTGGTACAGCCACTGCAAAAACAGACCAAATTGTAAAAACCATCGATGCTATGAAGAAACTGCATCAAGTAACCTGCAAAATAACCAGCTAACATCATAATGACAGGATCAAATTCACACATTAACATTAAATGTAAATGCGCTAAATGCCCCAATTAAAAGACACAGACTGGCAAATTGGATAAAGAGTCAAGACCCATCAGTGTGCTGAGACCCATCTCATGTGCAGAGACACACATAGGCTCAAAATAAAGGGATGGAGGAAGATCTACCAAGCAAATGGAAAGGAAAAAAAAAAAGGAGGGGTTGCAATCGCAATCCTAGTCTCTGATAAAACAGACTTTAAACCGAAAGAGACGAAGAAGGCTATTATATAATGATAAAGGGATCAATTCAACAAGAAGAGCTAATTATCCTAAATATATATGCACCCAATACAGGAGCACCCAGATTCATAAAGCAAGTCCTTAGAGACCTACAAAAAGACTTAGACTCCCACACAATAATAGTGGGAGACTTTAACACCCCACTGTCACTATTAGACAGATCAACGAGACAGAAGATTAACAAGGATATCCAGGAATTGAACTCAGCTCTGCACCAAGCAGACCTGATAGACATCTACAGAACTCATCACCCCATATCAACAAAATATACATTTTTCTCATGACCACATCATACTTATTCTAAAATTGACCACATAATTGGAAGTAAAGCACTTCTCAGCAAATGTAAAAAACAGAAATCACAACAAACGGTCTCTCAGACCACAGTACAATCAAATTAGAACTCAGGATTAAAAAACTCACTCAAAACCGCTCAACTACATGGAAACTGAACAACTTGCTCCTGAATGACTACTGGGTACATAACGAAATGAAGGCAGAAATAAAGATGTTCTTTGAAACCAATGAGAACAAAGATACAACATACCAGAATCTCTGGGACACATTTAAAGCAGTGTGTAGAGGGAAATTTATAGCACTAAATGCCCCCAAGAGAAAGCAGGAAAGATCTAAAATCGACACCCTAACATCACAATTAAAAGAACTAGAGAAGCAAGAGCAAACACATTCAAAAGCTAGCAGACGGCAAGAAATAACTAAGATCAGAGCAAAACTGAAGGAGATAGAGACACAGAAAACCCTCCAAAAAAATAAATGAATCCAGGAGCTGGTTTTTTGAAAAGATTAACAAAATTGATAGACCACTAGCAAGACTAATAAAGAAGAAAAGAGAGAAGAATCAAATAGATGCAACACAAAATGATAAAGGGGATATCACCACCGATCCCACATAAATACAAACTACCATTAGAGAATACTATAAATACCTCTACACAAATAAACTACAAAATCTAGAAGAAATGGATGAATTCCTGGACACATACACACTCCCAAGACTAAACCAGGAAGAAGTTGAATCTCCAAATAGACCAATAACAGGCTATGAAATTGAGGCAATAATTAATAGGCTAATAACCGAATAAAGTCCAGGACCAGTTGCATTCACTGCCGAATTCTACGAGAGGTACAAGGAGGAGCTGGTACCATTCCTTCTGAAACTATTCCAATCAATAGAAGAAGAGGGACTCCTCTCTAACTCATTTCATGAGGCTAGCATCATTCTGATGCCAAAGCCTGGCAGAGACACACACAAAAAAGAGAGAATTTTAGACCAATATCCCTGATGAACATTGATGCAAAAATCCTCAATAAAATACTGGCAAACTGAATCCAGATACACATCAAAAAGGTTATCCACCATGATCAAGTTGGGTTCATCCCTGGAATGCAAGGCTGGTTTCGACATACGCAAATCAACAAACATGATCTATCATATAAACAGAACCAATGGCAAAAACCACATGATTATCTCTATAGACGAATTCAACAACCCTTCATGCTAAAAACTCTCAATAAACTAGGTATTGATGGACTGCATCTCAAAATAATAAGAGCTGTTTGTGACAAACCCACAGCCAATATCATACTGAATGAGCAAATACTGGAAGCATTCCCTTTGAAAACTGGCACGAGACAAGGATGTCCTCTCTCACCACTCCTATTCAACACAGTGTTGGAAGTTCTGGCCAGGCCAGTCAGGCAAGAGAAAGAAATAAAGAGTGTTCAATTAGGAAAAGAGGAAGTCAAATTGTTGCTGTTTGCAGATGATATGATTGTATATTTAGAAAACCCCATTGTCTCAGCCCCAAATCTCCTGAAGTTGATAAGGAACTTCAGCAAAGTCTCAGGATACAAAATCAATGTGCAAAAATCACAAGCATTCCTACACAAAAATAACAGAGAGACAAATCATGAGTGAACTCCCATTCACAACTGCTACAAAAAGAGAATAAAATACCTAGGAATCCAACTTACAAGGGATGTGAAGGACCTCTTCAAAGAGAACTACAAACCACTGCTCAAGGAAATAAAAGAGGACACAAACAAATAGAAGAACATTGCATGCTCATGGATAAGAAGAATCAATATCATGAAAATGGCCATACTGCCCAAGGTAATTTATAGATTCAATGCCATCCCCATCAAGCTACCAATGACCTTCTTCATAGAATTGGAAAAACTACTGTAAAGTTCATATGCAACCAAAAAAGAGCCCGCGTTGCCAAGACAATCCTAAGCCAAAAGAACAAAGTTGGAGGAATCACACTACCTGACTTCAAACTGTACTACAAGGCTACAGTAACCAAAACAGCATGGTACTGGTACAAAAACAGAGATATAGACCAATGGAACAGAACAGAGGCCTCAGAAATAACACCGCACATCTACAACCATCTGATCTTTGACAAACCTGACAAAAACAAGAAATGGGGAACGTATTCCCTATTTAATAAATGGTGCTGGGAAAATTGGCTAGCCATAAGTAGAAAGCTGAAACTGGATCCCTTCCTTACAACTTCTACAAAAATTAATTCAAGATGGATTAAAGACTTCAATGTCAGACCTAAAATTATAAAAACCCTAGAAGAAAACCTAGGCAATACCATTCAGGACATAGGCATTGGCAAGGACTTCATGACTAAAACACCAAAAGCAATGGCAACAAAAGCCAAAATTGACAAATAGGATCTAATTAAACTAAAGAGCTTCCACGCAGCAAAAGAAACTACCATCAGAGTGAACAGGCAACCTACAGAATGGGAGAAAATTTTTGCAATCTACCCATCTGACAAAGGGCTAATATCCAAAATCTACAAAGAAGTTAAACAAATTTGTAAGGAAAAAAAACAACCCCATCAAAAAGTGGGCAAAGGATATGAGCAGACACTTCTCAAAAAAAGACATTTATGCAGCCAACAGACACATGAAAAAATGCTTATCATCACTGGTCATCAGAGAAATGCAAATCAAAACCACAATGAGATACCATCCAACGCCAGTTAGAATGGCGATCATTCAAAAGTCAGGAAACAACAGATGCTGGAGAGGATGTGGAGAAATAGAATGCTTTTACACTGTTGGTGGGAGTGTAAATTAGTTCAACCATTGTGGAAGATAGTGTGGTGATTCCTCAAGGATCTAGAACGAGAAATACCAGTTGACCCAGTGATCCCATTACTGGGTATATACCCAAAGGATTATAAATGATGCTACTATAAAGACATATGCACACGTATGTTTATTGCAGCACTATTCACAATAGCAAAGACTTGGAACATACCCAAATGTCTGTCGATGATAGACTGGATTAAGAAAATGTGGCACATATACACCATAGAATACTATGCAGCCATTAAAAAGGATGAGTTCATGTCCTTTGCAGGGACATGGATGAAGCTGGAAACCATCATTCTCAGCAAACTATCAGAAGGACAGAAAACCAAACACCACATGTTCTCACTCATAGGTGGGAATTGAACAATGAGAACACATGGACACAGGGAGGGAAACATCACACACCGGGGCCTGTCGGGGGTCGAGGGCTGGGGGAGGGATAGCATTAGGAGAAATACCTAATGTAAATGACGAGTTGATGGCTGCAGCAAACCACCACGGCACACGTGTACCTATGTAAGAAACCTGCATGTTGTGCACATGTACCCTAGAACTTAAAGTATAAATAAATAAACAAAACAAAACAAAAAAATGGTATCTGGGTATAGTTTTAATTTGCTGCTGTCTCATTATGGGTGAAATTGAGTTTTTTTCTTTTTGCGTATTTCCTACAAAACAAATTTAATTCATTGGAAATGCTTGTTTTTAGTGCCATGTTTTGTTACATAGGAATCTGCAATTTTTATGCCAGGGAGGAGTTTGCTGCTTCCGGGCCTCTCAGTCAACCCCAATTTCAGTTCTGCCCTACAGTTTAGTATATAATTATTCAAATTAGAGATGATTCTCTTTGGCAACAAATTGAACCTCTGCAGAAAATGAACCAACTGCCATAAAAGGAAAATAAAAGCTGACATTTCAGCCTTTGAATCTGAGCTTTTGAAAACCAAACAAAAGGTTGCAACCTGTCCAAATTACTGATTACACAATAGTCTCTGAATCCTGACATTCGATTTTTTCCCACCCCCAGGGTTAAGTTAATGAGTTGTAGCTCTTTCTTCTTGTAAGAAAAATAGACCTTATAAACACTAGTCATTCCCTAAATACATTTATTTGCATAGCTCTTTCCATCAGTGAAGATTATTCCTCCATTAGTATGATAACTTGGATCACAAACATGCCCATTTTCAGGGTAGAAAAGCAGATTCTGATAAGAACTCCAAGTTGAGATTAATTGCAAGGCTGCCTGCCAAGAACACATGGCTAGTCTGATTTTCAGTAGCAATACTTTAGACCCTACAATTTCAAAGCAAATGTTTTAAGTCTAGTCTCTTAGGTATTCCCAACTAAATTTATTTTTTAGCAGATACATAACTCAATAGTTTACTTGTGCTTCACACCCAGTGGTTCTCTTAACAGCATTTTTCCTCCCCAGATCTGAGCTCTTGTCTCTTGAGTCTTAGAGAAGCTGTTGAAGAGCATAGAAACAACTGAATCAGAACTGGAATAATAATGACAGCTAAGATTTCTGGAGAACTTGCTGTGTGCCACGCTCTGTTCTAGAACTTTCAGTTATGTTAAGTCTTTACCTTTTACAACAGCATATGTGACGTAGGTTATAATTATTCCCCTTTATACCGAGGAAGAAACCAAAGCACCTTGCCTGAGGTCACCCAGTTGGTAAGGTTCAGATTTCAACCTAGAAAGTCTGATTCTACTGCCTATGTTCCTAACTGCTACTCTATATTAAACCTCCGGGGCAATCTGATTAAATACCCATTTCATAAACAAACTGCCTGAGGCCCAGAGAAGTTAAGTGCTCTCTGTTCCTGGTATAATATTATATAAGGGAGAATGGGACAATAATCTTCCTCTGTCAAACTTTACATGGATTATGAATTAGCCCAGGCTGGCTGAGTTCAGAGAAATGACAATATAATTGGTTTTGGAAGCCATATATCTAGGCTTGTCCAATTTAATAAATAAAAATATAGGACACACAATTAAATTTGAATTTCAGATAATTAATGAATAATTCATTAGTATAAATATGTTCCATGCAATATTTGGGACAAATTTATGCTAAGAAATTATTCATTGTTTATCTGAAATTCAAATTTAATGAGGCGCCTTGTATTTTATCTAGTGACCCTATGTATACTAAAAGGTAAAATGTTAAATGTGTGTCTTAAGGGTACTTTTATTTCTTATTTTATCCATTTCTGTATCATTTGAATTATTTATACTTTACCAAGAGTCTCAAAAACCTTTCCTGAAACCTCTAGCCGACCTCGGCTTATACCCATGGCTGAACCAGTCTTTTTTTTTTTTTTTGAGGTGGAGTCTGGCTCTGTCACCAGACTGGAGTGCAGTGGCACAATCTAGGCTCACTGCAACCTCCATCTCCCAGGTTCAGGTGATTCTTCTGCCTCAGTCTCCTGAGTAACTGGGATTACACACACATGCCATCATGCCCGCTAATCTTTATATTTTTAATAGAGATGGGGTTTCACCATGTTGGCCAGGCTGGTCTTGAACTCCTGACCTCAAGTGATCCACCTACCTCAGCTTCCCAAAGTGGTGGGATTACAGGTATGAGCCATGGCGCCCGGCCTGAACCAGTCTTTGACAATGTCAAATTACCATAACTTGCTGGATTTTTATCAGAGGAGCAAATACTTGCAAAAACAAAAAAAAAACAAAAAAAAACTGGGCTATGTTTATAATAATAAATATTAAAGCTAACAATTATTATATACCAGGTATTATGAGAACTTTAGACAGGATAACTAATTTAATTCTCAAAATAACCCTGGGAGGTAGGTACTATTATTACACCATTTTATAGACGACAAAACCTGAATAACAGTGAGATTGACTAAATTACCCAAAACAATTTATAATCTATTTGGTGCTACTGTTGAATATGGTCCTACTAACCACATGTGGCAATTTCAATGAAAATGAAATAAAGTTTAGTTCCTCAATTACAGGCTGCCGAGACCAGCTAGGCTGGGGAGACCCTAACCCAGTGGTGCTACAGGAATTAAAGACACACACACAGAAATATAGAGGTGTGGAGTGGGAAATCGGGGGTGTCACAGCCTTCAGAGCTGAGAGCCTCGAACAGAGATTTACCCCTGTATTTATTAACAGCAAGCCAGTGATAAGCATTGTTTCTATAGATTATAGATTAACTAAAAGTATTCCTTATAGGAAACAGAGGGATGGGCCAAAATAAAGGATGGGTTTGGCTAGTTATCTGCAGCAGGAGCATGTCCTTAAGGCATAGATCGTTGGTGCTATTGTTTGTGGCTTAAGAACGCCTTTAAGTGGTTTTCTGCCCTGGGTGGGCCAGGTGTTCCTTGCCCTCATTCTGGTAAACCCACAACCTTCCAGCATGGATGTCATGGCCATCATGAACATGTCACAGTGCTGCAGAGATTTTGTTTATGGCCAGGTTTGGGGCCAGTTTATGACCAGATTTCAGGGGGTGTTCCCAACACAGGCCATATTTCAAGTGCTCAGTGGCCACATGTGGCTAGGGATTACCATATTTGAACAGTGCAAATAAAATGGTTCCAGCATTGCACGCTGGAGTACTACCTTGAAGTAGAAGAATAACGGGAGCAGGGTAAAGAAAGACTTCTACTATTTATATACTTTTGTATTTCAATATTTTACATAATTAAGATGCATTCATACATAACTAGTTAAGAAAATATGTACACCATTTATTACTATTATTATTATTATCATTTTTGAGATAGACTCTCGCTCTGTCACCCAGCCTGGAGTGCAATGGTGTGGTTGCAATGGTGTGATTCTCATAAAATCAGAGAATTCCTATATGTATGCAATTAGTTGGGTCCTGAGCCCCTTTGAGACTGGCCCTTGAGCTGACCAACTGTTCCTAACCCACTCCACCCCCGATGTCTGCCCTGGAGCTCACCCTGGGGGGAATTTCCCAAAAATCACTCCTAACAAAAATACCTAACATTCAAAATCAGTGAACAGCTTTCAAGTGGAGGTAATTCTCTTGTGAACAAAGTTGTATTTGAATCTAGTCTTCCCAGTTGCCTGAATACTCCCAGATAAAGCACCAAGCAAGGTGACAAGCCACTGCCAAGACTCACAGTTGCCCCATAAATGGTAACAACCAAAACATGCTGACTCATCTTGACTACAACATAATTCCGTAAAATATCATCTTTCCACACAACAAAGTTTTCACAATTAGAAGAGAGGTGGGACTGTTTTAACATACAAATCCTATGTCTGTTTTTTCACTTAATAGCATGTGAAATACTTACCCCATTGTGGTGACAATAGCTCTTAGAGAAGCACAGCATGTAGCAGTAAAGATCTTTCTGAGGTGGTTTTCTTGAGGTTTAGGGGTTAAAAAACTATCACTTGTTAAAAGGTACATATGGGATTTCCAGATGTAAATCATTTGTAAATTTATCTCAAGGGGTATTAGGAAATGAATAATGAAACCAGCACATACTATGTGCCTGGGAGGAAAACTTCGGGACAATAATTATCAAGATTATAATGAAAATCAAGTGGTAATTAGCCTCACTGGTTAAACTAATTAAGTGAGCAAAAAACACTTTTAGAAAATAAAATTTCAGATGTTTGATATTAAAGCATTTGTACTACAATTTCAGTATAGCTTTGAGAACGTGTAAGTGCAATTTAGAGAATCGTTCTCCATGTAATGGAGTGGTGGAAGCAGCAATAAACGATGTAAAAAGCACATTAAAGGCTACATGAATTCACAAGTCCATACTTTGTTTTAGTACGTCATCAGTGCTTGTGTTTAATGTCATATTTGAGTCTTCATTAGAGTGTTGCTCCTTTTGAATTCGTGTGACTAAATATTACAGAGGTTTAGGCTGGTGTTAGCCCAGAATATTTTTGACCGCCAAGTCATTGAAAACTATGCTATTTATCATTACCCCCAACGCAAGGGGGGAAAAGTGCTGTATATTGTAATTATTTTGCACTTTAACAATCAAACTTTTCTAATGAAGACTCTATATCCATCCATCTACTATACATCCATTAATTTATTTGCTCATTTATCAATTTCCTGGATGCCCGCCTTTTCTTTGCATGGCAGTGTCCTGGAAGCTAGGGTTACAAGTAGCTTACAGTCTGGTTGAAGGAGTCATATTTGTAAATAGGTAAGTGCCATTAATTGTTATGGCTTCTGCATTAGGAGTACCTACAGGAGTTGGTGGGGCCCAGGGCAGTAGCCATGAATGGAGGAATGATAGAGCATGGGGAGGAAGGTCTACAGAGGAGAAAATTCTGGAGCTTTGTCCTTTTGTCTCCTTTATTCATTCTGTTCCCGCTTCCTACAACACCCTTCTCTCACTTCTTCTTTGGGCTAAACCTTGTTCAAAACTTTAAAAAGTGGTGTATAGCCTACAACCCCTGCACTTTGGGAAGCTAAGGCGAGCAGATCACTTGAGGTCAGGAGTTCAAGACCAGCCTGGCCAACATGGTGAAACCCTGTCTCTACTAAAAATACAAAAATTAGCAGGGCGTGATGGCAGGTGCCTATAATCCCAGCTACTCAGAGGCTGAGGCAGGAGAATCACTTGAACCCAGGAGGCAGAGGTTGCAGTGAGCCGAGATCATACCATTGCACTCCAGCCTGGGTGACAGAGCAAGACTCCGTCTCAAAAATAATAATAATAATAATAATAATAATAATAATAAATGATGTACATATTTTCTTAACCAGTTACATATGAATGCATCTTAATTATGTAAAATATTGAAATACAGAAGTACATAAATAGTAGAAGTCTTTCTTTACCCTGCTCCTGTTGTTTTTCTACTTTGAGGTAGTACTTTTAGCCCTTTGTATGTATGCAGAACTTTTTCTGTACATCTACCTGTGCTCATATATATGCCTTTGTGTATTTATGTATGTATATTCAAATTAATTTTATACAAACCATAAAATAATACTGTTTTCAATTTTTTATTTCACTTAACAGTTTATCGTAGGGATAGTTTCATTACAGTTCTTCTATATCAAAATCCAGGAGTTGGAAATATCATTTTTTTTTGGCCGATTCCCTGTGGATAAAAATTTAGAATTTTCTCCCAAATTTGCACTCTTATAAATACTGAAATGAACATCTACAGACATATTCATGTACATGTGTATACCCAAGTGGAATTATTAAATAAAATTATGATAAATACTGTCACACTGTCTTCCAAAACCCATGTAGCGATATGTACTTCCACCAATTTGGTAGAAGAGTACCTGTTTCTCTACACTTTTACCTGGTGAGAATGTTGTCAGTTGTTGAACATTTTGATGGTCAGATAGTGGAAAATTTATTGTTTTAGTTTCTACTTCCCTTACTTCTGGTGACATGAAATATCCTTCATATATTCCTTTGAAACTATCTTTTTTTTTTTTTAAGGGTCTTACTGTGTTGCCCAGGCTGGAATGCAGTGGCATGATCTTGGCTCACTGCAACCTCCACCTCAGGGGTTCAAGTGATTCTCCTGCTTCAGTCTCCCAAGTAGCTGGGATTACAGGTGTGTGCCACCACACCTGGCTAATTTTTGTATTGTTATTAGAGATGGGGTTTCACCATGTTGGTCAGCCTGGTCTCGTACTCCTGACCCTGAGGTGATCTGCCTGCCTCTGGCTCCCAAAGGGCTGGGATTACAGGCATAAGCTACCACGCCCAGCCTAAAACTAAACTTAAAATATGAATTAGTGGTCGGCAGAGGGAAAAGTATAAGCAAAGACCTAGATCTGTTAATTGCACAGTGCCAGAGTGTTATAGGGGGACTGAAATTACTTAGTATAGGGGATGAGAGGGCGATTTCAAGACTAATGGGGCTTAGAGAAATAGATAGGTGTCCCATAATAAAGAACTTACTGTGCCAGTTGCTTGGACTTTATCCTGTAGATAATGGGATTCAAGGATTTTAAAACAAGGCTGCAAAAAGGCCAGATTAGTTTTTGAAAAACTTAATCTTGCAACTGTGAGAGAGCACAGAGGCTGGGCAAGAAGACAGCACATTTGCAAGAACAGCAGTTCACTGAAGGAGGGCAGTGGTACTGGGTGTGTGTTTAAGGAGGAGGCTATGAAAGAGGGGAGGGAGACAGAAGCCACAGCACCACCTGTAGATTGTGAGGAGTGGAGGGTAGAAAGCCAATCTGAGAGTCGGTTTTCCGTCTAGACAGTATTGGAATGGATGGTTTTCCAGGAATCTCTCACTCTAGCAAAGAATGTTACACAGAGGTTGCATTTAAACTAGTTATGTTTAATTTTAATGAGGTTTCTACAGAGATGGATATTTAAAAGAAAATCAGAAAAAAGTGCACATTTACTTAAGAGAAAGATAACTAGTTAAAAAGAGCTAGAAATAAGGCCGGGCGCAGTGGCTTACGCCTATAATCCCAGCACTTTGGGGGGCCAAGGAGGGTGGATCACAAGGTCAGGAGTTTGAAACCAGCCTGGCCAACATGGTGAAACCCCTCTCTACTAAAAAAATTAGCCAGGTGTGGTGGCACGTGCCTGTAATCCCAGCTACTCGGGAGGCTGAGGCAGGAGAATTGCTTGAACCCAGAAAGTGGAGGTTGTGGTGAGTGGAGATCATGCCATTGTACTCCAGCCTAGGTGACAGAGCAAGACTCTGTCTCTAAAAAAAAAAAAAAAAAAAAAAGAGCTAGAAATAAATGAATCTACAAGGAAAAAATAATGGAAAAATGAGAAAAGAGAAAGATTTTTATTTTTTTATTTATTTTATTTATTTTTTGAGACGGAGTCTTGCCCTGTCACCTAGGCTGGAGTGCAATGGCATGATCTCAGCTCACTGCAACCTCTGCCTCCCAGGTTCAAGCAATTCTCTTGCCTCAGCCTCCTGAGTAGCTGGGATTACAGGCACATGCCATCATGCCCGGCTAATTTTTTTTTATCCTTAGTAGAGACAGGGTTTCACCACGTTGGCCAGGCTAGTCTCGAACTGCTGACCTTGTGATCTGCCCATCTTGGCCTCCCAAAGTGCTGGGATTACAGTCATGAACCACCTTGCCCGTGCTGAGAAAGATTTTTTAATGAGTAAAGAAAGAAAAAAGAGTAGAGGAGAATATTTTAAAAACTGAGGGTTTTTTTCTATTTATGTATTTATATTTCCTTTTGCATACATTCACATTACGTTTTGGAAATAATATATTGACAATACAGAATGTTAATTCACAGAAGACAGTAGATCCTGAACTATGTTTGATAAAGATCTCAAAGTGTCCACTGCTCATAACAGTACTGTTCTTGAATAACAGCACACCTATCTTGAGAACCTGAATTTCACCATGCAGCATGCTCTTAACCTCCTAATGTTACTTAATCTAGAAAGAAATCATTATGTCTATTTTATAGAATAGAGTCCTGAGGCTTGAAAATGGTTACTTGTACATATTACACGTTACATATTTGATTCTGTTAGTCGTTTATTATTCATCCTTTCTTTGATTGCTGGGTAATTTTCATGAGTGTTCTGAAATCCCCTAACTTCGTCCTAACTGGACCAAGTGCACCCTCCTTAGAGTTTTTTTCTTAGACACAGCAATTATTGCTGCTATTTAAGTCTGCCTATGCTAATCTTTAGACAAATAATGATTTATCCTTGTCCATGGTACTTTTTATGCATGTCTGTAAAAAATAGTTTTGGTTGAAACATTCTATGAAAAAACATGCTTTACTATTAATATGTTCATAAAGCTGCCATGGAATAAATAAATATTAACATGGAAAGCGTAATAGAGATGTTGTATATTTGTATTATTTTACTTTATAATTTTTATTATTAGAAAGTTAGAAAATACAGAAAAGCACAAAGAAAAATAATAATTGCCATGTGCCTGTAGTCCCAGCTATTCAGGAAGAAGAGGCAGGAGGCTCACTTGAGCCAAGGAATTTCAGGCTGTAGTGTGCCGTGGCAAAGCTTGTGATTAGCCACGGCACTCCAGCCTGGGCAACATAGTGAGACCCTGTCTCAAAAATCATCAACATCATAACCATTATCATCCATATTCACACCATCTAAAATAAACCACTATTATTATATTGGCATATTTTTCACATTTTCAAAAGAAAAATTAGTTTATTGTCTGACTTACAGGAATTCAAACAACAAAATTGCACAAAAATAAAAGTTTGAAAATCCCCTCAAATCTACCACCCAGAAATGACCATGATTAGCTTTAGAATAATATACATTAGCTTTATATTGTGTATATCTACACATTCTTCTAAGCATACATACAGATAGAAAGAATACCTGTATAAGCATGGGGTCATGCCATTTATATAAACATCTTAAAATTAAACTTACTTGAATTTAATAGAAGAGAAATTGAAGGAATGGTTGAACTTCAAATAAATATTCCTCTATCACCACAAGATACATTATTTCCTGAAGAATTCTAAATACTCCAAAATATGAAAAGACTGCATTGTTGCACTTTTTATAAAGCGACATTTTGATTGTATATATCATCAATGACTCCTTACTTTGAAAGATGAGAGCATTAACATCCTCACACTCCTACTCATCTCTCCATCTCCTTCCTCCCCTAGTTCAAAACATTTACCTGTTATTTTTATCTTCATAAATCTCATTATTTTTTGCAGGCACAGCTAACGTATTGAAAAATCCTCTGTCTACAACCTCTGCATTCGCAATTATTTTTATAGGGATGTAGTTAGTCCTGAAAAGTCCCTCTCCTCACTGTCAACTACTAACCTAAAACTGCCACCACAACCCAGTGTTGGCTGCTCAGGACTTTCTTCCCCTGCCCCTGTCTCTCTAATAAGGCCCATGAGAAAGGTAAATGGAAAAATACCTAGAGGATGAGCAACTCCATAATTTCACTTAGCTTGAAGGGAGAGGGAAAGCAGCTGTGAACACACAGGCATTAATAATTTTGACCCTGTTCACTTTTTATAACACTTCAATTTTCTGGAATAATAGATATGGACAATAGAACTCAGATGATGCAACTGGCTTCTGAGAACTTACTGAAGTTGGGGCAGGAGATCCAGGGAGAATAGGGTCAAAGGCAGAGAGTGATGGGAAGGGCATTCTATCTCTAGTTCTGCAGTGCACGGCAGAGGGCTGGGCCCTGGACTCCCACCACAGGGCAGTGCAGCCAGCCGGCTCATCTCCCTGCTTCCTGCACATTTAAAGAGAAAGCTCAGTACTTACAGCTAAGCATCTGGCTTGACAGCAGGGAACATTCAGTTAATGGTAGTTCAGAGGAACTGCTGTGTTTGCAGCTGTTTCTTCTTGATAAAATAATTGTTGTTTCAAATGGGAAATTATTATGTAGAATCAGAATCAAATGACAAAGCAGTGTCATAGCACAGTTAGATTTACCGGTATATAAATAGGTTTCGGGAAAAGAAGGTATAACATGAAAAAGTATGATCATTGGCCGGGTGCGGTGACTCATACCTGTAATCCCAGCACTTTGGGAGGCTGAGGTGGGTGGATCACTTGAGGTCAGGTGTTCAAGATCAACCTGGCCAACATGGTAAAATCCTGTCTCTACTAAAAATACAAAAATTAACCAGGTGTGGTGGTGGGCGCCTGTGGTTCCAGCTACTTGGGAGGCCGAGGCAGGAGAATTGCTTGAGCTGGGGAGGCAGAGGTTGCAGTGAGCTGAGATTGCACCACTGCACTCCAGCCTGGGTGAGAGAGGGAGACTCTGTCTCAAAAAAAAAAAAAAAAAAAAGGGGTGGGGTGGGGGGGGAGAAAGGAAAAGAGAAAGTATGATCATTATATATGGTGGATTAGCACTTTCCCAAAGATCCAAAGATAACAATGCTGGGGAGATGTGACATAGGACTGAAGCAGCATGGTCACACATCAATGACCACATATTTTCTAACCCCATTTCATGGAAAGCATATACTCTTGAGAATGGTATATGGCAATCTGCTTTGCCCAGACTAAAAGCTCAGTCACTACTAGTAGGTACAGGCAAACTGTTAAAAACAGCTATATGTATTGTTTTTATTTTATTTATTTATTTTTTGAGACGGAGTCTGGCTGTGTCACCCAGGCTGGAGGTGCAGTGGTGTGATCTCAGCTCACTGCAAGCTCTGCCTCCCAGGTTCACGCCATTCTCCTGCCTCAGCCTCCTGAGCAGCTGGGACTACAAGCGCCCGCTGCCATGCCTGGCTAATTTTTCTATTTTCAGTAGAGATGGGGTTTCACTGTGTTAGCCAGGATGGTCTCGATCTCCTGACCTTGTGATCCACCCGCCTCGGCCTCCCAAAGTGGTAGGATTACAGGTGTGAGCCACCACGCCCAGCAGCTATGTGTATTATTTTTAAATATTTCAAAGGTCTTGTGCCAAACGTTAAGCTGTGATTTGCCTGTAGTAACTATTAGCTGAAGAAAGAAATGAATAAACTATTTTTGAATTAGTAGAAAGATTTTTTTTCCCTTTAACTCTTTAGTGCCCTCATTCTAGAAAGACACAATGTAACTTTTTTCTTAAAGGATCAGATAGTAGATATTTTTGGCTTGCAGGCTGTATGGTCTATATTGAGACTACACAGCTCTGGTGTTGTAGTGTGAAAGCAGACACAGACAGTATGTGTACCAATGGGGATAGCTGTGTTCCAGTAAAGCTGTATTTATAAAACAAGAGGCTGGGCTGGGCAGTCGGTTGCTGATGTTGGCTACACTCCCTGTTAGACATCTGGATATCAGAGATTGTTGCTATGGCCTGTGAAAGCAATTCCTAGTCCTTTACAGGTTGTAAACTGGTTCTCATACCTAATAATGTATTCACCTGGTAACAAAAACTTAAATTGACATTCCCGTTTTCTGGAAGACATAAATACTTATAAATTTTCTTTGTTGAACAGAACAGGATTATTGATCTTCAGTCTTCCCCTTGCACGTGAAGGTAAAAAGCAATGGTTGTGTCATAGGTTTAGTTCTCTACAAGCAAGGAGCAAGGCGGAGCTTTGGAAGCTAGATGTTTTATTAGGAATCAACACTTATGAAAAGTAAGGGAAGGGGCCAGGTGCGGTGGCTCACACCTGTAATTCTAGCACTTTGGGAAGCCAAGGCAGGCTGATTGCCTGAGTCCAGGAGTTCGAGACCAGCCTGGGCAACATGATGAAACCCTGTCTCTACAAAACAAACAAACAAACATATATATATATATATATATATATATATATATATATATATATATATAAAAGCCAGGTATGGTGGTGGGCACCTGTAGTCCCAGCTATTTGAGAGGCTGAGGTAGGAGGATCACTTGAGCCTGGGAGGCAGAGGTTGCAGCAAACTGAGATCACGCCATTGTACTTCATCTTGGGTGACAGAGCGAGACACTGTCAAAAAAAAAAAAAGAAAGAAAGAAAGGAGAGAAAGCAAGCAAGCAAGCAGAGAGAGAGAGAAAGAAAAGGAAGGAAGGAAGGAAGGAAGAGAGAAAGGGAAGGGAAGGATGTGGGACTGGGTGGAGGGAGAAGTAGAGTTGCTATGCAGATTCAAAAAGCCTCATCTGATCTGGCACAGAATGCTGAGAGAATAGTATCAAGTGGCCAAGACTTTATTATACCGTCACATAGTCATCAGATGCACACAGCCATAGGAAGAGGAAGGCTTCGGGCAAAGTAGCTCTCTGGAAAAAGCTCGTCACTAAAGACATCTGCTGACTGCCTGCCCATTGCTGGGCATCAATTTCTTCTTGAAGAGGCATCTGAGCAGGGAATCTTCATATCTACCACAGAGAGCTAAATGTCTTAAGAAAACAAAAAGTCTGAAAATTTGTCTTACATAAGTTAATATCAGTGATGGAGTAACTTGGAGAAAAACAGCCATAGAGCCAATAAGCAAGTTAATTTCATCCTTTTTATTCTGTTTTCCCTTTTTGTATATAGAAATATCCCTTTTTTTTTGAGATGGAGTTTCACTCTTGTCACCCAGGCTGGAGTGCAATGGTGCAATCCTGGCTTACTGCAACCTCCACCTCCTGGGTTCAAGCGATTCTCCTGCCTCAGCCTCACAAGTAGCTGGGACTACAGGCACACACCACCATGCCCAGCTAATTTTTGTATTTTTGGTAGAGACAGCATTTCACCATGTTGGCCAGGCTGGTCTCAAACTCCTGCTCTCAAGGGAGCCGCCCACCTTGGCCTCCCAAAGTCCTGGGATTACAGGCATGAGCCACTGCGCCAGGCTAGAAGTATTTCTTTTGATGGAGAGAAGAAAACACTGTGGGACACAGATATCATGATGGAGAAATATGTGGACATCTTTTGCTTTCCTCCTCTATTTCCTCACCCACTTTCCCTACCTTGTTAACATGCATCTTCTGTTCTGCCTTCTTCCATTACGCTTCTTACTTTCTCCATTTTTCATTTACTAACTAAATTATACACAAAACTATTAAGTAGCTTCATATATAAAGCAATATCCAGGGCTTATAATGGAAGTAAATTTCACAAACTATATGCAGCATTTCCTTGTTTGGGGCCACTAAGTATAATGCTGCTACAAATATTCATGTACAAGTTTTTGTGTGAATATATGTTTTTAGATATCATGGGTGTATACCCGTGAGTGGAATTGCTGGATTATACAGCAGCACTATATTTAGCTATTTGCAGAACTGCCAAACTGTTTTCTAGAGGGACTGCACAATTTTACATTCCCACAAGCAATATATGAGGGTTCCAGTTTCTCTACATCCTTGTCAACACTAGTATTGTCCATCCTTTTGATTATAGCCTTCCTAGTGGGTCTGAAGTGGTATGTCATTGTGGTTTTGGTTTGCATTTCCCTAATAACTAATGGTGAGCATCATTTCATGCCTTGTTTCTTTCACGATATCTTTTTTTTTTTGAGTTTTTAAAAATGGTGGCCCTGGGAATTACAATTAATATAATAACTTACAACAATCCAGTTTGGATCAACAGCAACTTAATTTTAATAGTATACAAAAACTTTGCCCCAATACAGTTCTATTCTGATCTTCTTTCTTTGTGCTATTATTGTCATACAGATTACATATTTATACATTATAAGCCCATAAACACAGTTTTGTAGTTATTGCTTTATGCAATTATCTTTTAAATAAGATAGGAAAGGAAAAGAGTTACATAAACTCTTGCATATTAACCTATATAGTTACCTTTCCTGGTGCTATTAATTTATTTGGGTGAATTTGAGTTACTATCTAGTGCCCTTTGTTTCATCATGAACTCCACTTTCTGTTTTTTAGAGGGGAGGTATGCTAATGAGAAATCTGCTGGTTTTTTTTTTTTTGACAGAGTCTCACTCTGTCACCAGGCTGGAATGCAGTGGCACGATCTCGGCTCACTGCAACCTCTGCCTCCTGGGTTCAAGCGATTCTCCTGCCTCAGCCTCCCGAGTAGCTGGGACTACAGGCATGAACCATCATGCCCAGGTAATTTTTATATTTTTAGTTGAGACGGAGTTCTACCATATTGGCCAGGATGGTTTCAATCTCTTGACCTTGTCATCTGCCCACCTTGGCCTCCCAAAATGCTGGGATTACAGGCATGAGCCACCACGCCTGGCCCTCATTTTTAAAGAGTAGTTTTGCTGGACATAGAATTCTTGGTCAACAGTCTTTCCTTTTTGTTGTTGTTTGTTTTTTGTTTGTTTGTTTGTTTTTGAGATGGAGTCTTGCTCTATCATGCAGGTTGGAGTGCAGTGGTGCTGGAGTGCAGTGGTAGGATCTCAGCTCACTGCAACCTCTACCTCCCAGGTTTAAGTGATTCTTGTGCCTCAGCCTCTCAAGTAGCTGGGATTACAGGTGCCTGCCACCATGCCCAGCTAATTTTTGTATTTTTAGTAGAGATGGGGTTTCACGATGTTGGCCAGGCTGGCCTCGAACTCCTGACTTCAAGCGATCCACCATCCTTGGCCTCCTAAAGTGCTGGGATTACAGGCATGAGCCACTGGAATTCTTGTTTGACAGTCTGTCTTTCAGCATCTTGAATATGTCATCCCACTGCCTTCAGGCCTCCATCGTTTCTGTTGAGAAGTAAACGGTACATTACACTGAGTATTCCTTGGACTTGATGAGTCAGTTTTTCCCTTGCTGCTTTCTGGATTCTCTCTTTGTCTTTGGACAATTTGCCTGTGATGTGTCTAGATTTAGATCTCTTTGAGCTTATTCTACTTGGAGTTTATTGTACTTCTTGGGTGTGTAGATCAATGTTTTTCAACAAATTTGGTTAGATTTTTGTTATATTTTTTATTTCTTTTTTTCTATCTTTTAAAGGCTCTCATTAAGTATAAGTTGGTATGTTTGATGGTGTCCATAGGTATCTTAGGATCTGTTTGTTTTACTTCCTTTTCTCTCTCTTTTTTTCATTCCTTAGACTGGGTAATCTCAATTGATTCATTCCTTCAATTCACTGATTAATTCTTCTTTCCTCTACCAATTCAAATCTGTGTTGAGCCCATTGAGCATGAGTAATACACTTTTCTTTATTTAAAAATCATATATGTACCATGTAAGCAGTGAATAATTATCTTTTTCACATTGATGTGAAGGTTTCCAAAAAAATTGTATTGTAAGCCAAAAACAAAATATTGTAGAAGGTATAAGTTATATCAGCTACATTTTCAGATCACAAAATGCACTAAATTTACCACTTTAAAATTAAAAAAAAAACACTCTTTTAAATAACTATTGGGTCAAAAAAAGAAAATTAAACTGGAAATTACAGATCATTTGAACATTAATGATAATAAAATACATGAAAGTGTTCTTATATTTAGAGGCCAATTTACAGATGCAAATGCTTTTATTATTAAAAAAATTAAAATCTAAGCATCATCTTAAGAATGTGAAAAAATTGCAAAATTAAAAAAATTAGGCCAGACAGTGTGGCTTATGCCTGTAATCCCAGCACTGCCCAGGAGTTCAAGCCCAGCCTGGGCAGTATGGCAAAACCCCATCTCTACAAAAGACACAGAAAATTAGCCAGGTATGGTGGCACACACCTGTAGTCCCAACTACCTGGCAGGCTGAGGTGGGAGAATCACCTGAATCTGGGAAGTTGAGGCTGCAGTGAGCTGTGATCATACCACTGCACTCCAGCCTGGGCAAAGGAGTGAGACCCTGTCTCAAAAAAGAAAAAATAAAAGTAATAAAAGGTGTAGACCTAAATGAATTAGAAAAGAGAAAACTAATCTATAAACCCCCAAAAGTCCTTTTTAAAAAAATACATTTTACGGTTTTGGTCTTGACAATGTTTCTTTATAATGACTAAAAAAATAGACGTATTATGGTCCAAGAAGCTCTTTCACAGACAAATTGGACCACATTGAGGGCCTTACATAGTCTACACTACTATAATTGCTCTCCAAATATAATAGTGCTTAATTTTCAATAGTTTCCACTTAATAATATTTCTGCTTCATTTACACATATGTTGTTTGAATAATCCATACAATAACAATGTGGTTCTATTTTTTCAGCCATCTCTATGGTGAAAGTGTGTCGTGAGCATTTTTAAGCAGAATAAATTAAACAGAATATTGTTAGGAAAGAAGTACGTACTATTTGAAATAGAAAACATAAACATGTTCCTCACTATAACTACGGTTTCTGGACTTTGGATTCTCTGTATCACTAACTGATCTTCTGGACAACTGAACTACTGGAGAATTCCTCCAACCAAGGCTCAGCAGGCACATAATCACACACCAGTGTAACTGGTGGCTCAGGGAAACTGCTGAAACTTGAAAACCGGGTGGGAAGGCGGTAAGCAGCTTCTGCATCCATAGAAGTTTAAATTTGTGCTTGAATCTGGAATCACCCTTGTCTTTTTCCTGAGTCTGGGTACTTTGGTGAACTTTTAAAATCATATTGTTTTAAACAAGTACCTTGCCATTTTTCTTATGGACACATCAAATGGAAAGCAGATGTTTCTGATTGAGTTATTAAATTTTGTTTAACAAATAAATTGCATTATGTCTTTCTAGAATGAGGGCACTACAGAGTTAAAGGGAAAAAAATCTTTCTACTAATTCAAAAATAATTGTTTCTGAGAGACGAGTGCCTTTTTATTCAGTTATTTCCTCACAGGAAATCATGAGACTAGGACCATGCCAGAGGGAACATATAGGTTTAATTTCCTGCTCACTGCATACTGAAAGAAAGACTGAAATGAAACTGCACTGGACCACGGCCGCTTACCACAGGCTGGATGGTTAATGTCTCACATACGATGCCATTTATAATTGAATGAGCCCAAGTTTGGGAAAAGTACTATCGACTACCAGGTTTACTTTGTATAGGTTATGGGGAACAAAGGATCCCTACGAACGAAGATGGGGAAATCTCTCAGAAAATGGTAGACCCTTTGTCAATTTTTTGGAGAAAGAAATAAAGAAGGCCTTGGACTAGGAGAAGAGAGGACTTCACCCTTTCTCTTGGTTGGTGGCAGTGGGGCCTGACAGGGTAAGAAGGACATGATAATGATTTGTGACCATGAAAGATAAGATGGCCTTGGTCACTTGTGACATACTAAAGGCAAAAGAGAGAAATGGCTGCAGGGGATCTCAGTGCAAGACAATGGCTGATCGACTCTAGGACAAATATCTAAATTTCCATTTTATATTTTTTCTTTTGTATGTTTTAATTCCCTTTTAACATTTTCAAGTAAAATTTTAAGTCCTGCTCTCCGTTGTTATCTAAATTGTGTAGCTCTGAGGAATGGGCCTGTATTCATAGTTAAAACAGAGTCATGTAGGAGTGTGAGTTTCTCCCATTCTTCCCTCTCCTCTGAAGTCAAGTTGGTAGTAGTTGTCAGAAGACTGAGTGGGCATCACGGCTGAGTGGAGAGTGTTTTTCACATGCCAGGCAATAGCTAACGTGCAAGTGGATGTTATTGTCAGTGGGAAACAGCTTCTCCATAATATTCCAAGGAGAGGAAATTGGTTAAGGGCTGGGCAAATATTCTAATATTATAGAAGGGATTGATTATCTGTCCAGTAGATATTTTAGTTAGAGTAAGTCAGTCACATAGAAAGAGTCACTCATGTCGGCTAGAATAACTTGGCAATTAAATGGTAGTAGCTTGCGGTACTTTAGACTTATTAATGCCATAGAAAATTCATTTGAGGGAATAAATTACCCATGGTTGATAACTATAATAAAATTATAAGATTATTACCTTTTTGAAAATGTCTAATATTGAGAAAGAATATGACAAGAACAGAACATTGACTTTTGCTACATCAAAAGAAAACTACATTTAAAATGAATGCAGCCTGCTCCCCATACGATTTTTTCCTATAATGTATTTGACAAGATTGGAGGGACTTGCTGGCCATCAAGACATGTAGACTAATGTTTAAATGTCAAAAGCAGATGTTTGGAGTCTCCGTTTATGGATCAAAGGTACAAAGTCCTCCTGTTTCCTAGGAAAATTTGAGAACACTCAAGATTGTTAATAACCCAGTGCTTTCTGTGATTTTTTTGGCATGTCAGGATTCCTATTATGTTGCTTAATACTCCTAAACACATGCTGAGGGGATTATTTGCTTACTACAACAGCACTGTGGGAAACAATTTGATTTACAAAGTACTGTAGTTCTTCAAAGGCATGTTTTAGAAACATAATTAGAGATGGACACAAAGAAGGGAGTGCACACACTATATATATTACAAATACACATACATAAATATATATTATATATGATATTAAAATATAATATATATAACTTATATAATATTAGAATATAATATATATTGTTCAGCATCAGCTTTGTCTTTTGTGACATTTTTGTATGTTGCAGTTCCACTACTCCATATATATATATACACATATATATATACACACACACATATATATATATATAAACACACAGTATCTGCACATTTTGACAACTGCAGAGTGGTAGAATATTACAGCTTGTTTGCACACAATTATGAATTTTACATGAGTCACAACAAATTATATGTACATTGATGTCATATGGCTATTTTAATGAGCTAGAACAGGCTTGGCAAACTATGGCCTGAGGGCCAAATTTGGCCACATTCAAATTATCTATGTGCCTGGAGTTAGTCAAACTACAAAGTTTGAGGGCACAGTCCCCAGGAGTGCTCCCACTTCCAACACTAACTGAAAGTTCGGGAGGTTCCACAACCACCTTCAAGTTTGATAATTTGCTGGAAGGATTCGTAGAAATCACTGAAAGCTATTATACTTATGGTTACAGTTTATCACAGAGAAATAATGCAAATGAAAATTAGCCAAAGGAAGAGACAAAAAGGACACTGTCTGAGAAAGTTCCAAATGTGAAAACTTTTACAGAGATGACCTTCTAGAAGCATTTTGTATCTGTTGATTAAAAATAAATTAATCACAGATTTAATATAATTAATGCCACTACCAATGTTTAGTCCTATGACATTCAAGAGCAAATACTACTGGTAAGGAACAAGGATGATATTTAGAGACTCTCCTTGGTAGGGTTGGATTTAAACCTCTAATTTTGTTTGTTCTGTTTTATTTTGGGAAAAGAGCCAGTAGTAATGGGTTTAGCATACCATCAACCAACTTTTGCTGAGGGCTTCCTTTCAACAAGGCAATTGCCAGGCACACAGGTCTCCAATCTTTCTTGTATCTGTTTCAGACCACAAGGGAGAAAAAAGATGATTTACAAGCCAAGGCACAGAATTATTTCAGTTAAAACAGTTTATTCTAGATCCATAAAGCCAAGTTTTTCAGCTCTAAGCCCAATGAAAATTTTGTTTTCTTTACATACCAATTAAGTCAAAACTAAGCCATATTCTTTCTCCTAAACTTATTTTTTAGCTGTAAAAGTAATGAATGGTTAGCAAATAAGTAGAAATTAAAGCAAAACAAACAAACAAACAAACAAAAAACCTGGCCCGTTGTCTCATCTATCTTTTAATTTTAGCTTTTTAAAATGAAGCCATATACCTGGGTGGACGAATACTCCCCACTCAGCCATGATGCCCCCTCAATTTTCTGACAACTGCTACCAACTTGACTTCAGGGGAGAGGGGAGAATGGGGGAAACTCACACTCCTACATGACTCTGTTTTAGCTATGAATACAGGCCCATTCCTTAGAGCTACACAACTTAGATAACAGTCGACAGCAGGACTTAAAATTTTACTTGAAAATATTAAAGGGGAATTAAAACATACAAAAGAAAAAGTATAAAATGGAAATTTAGAGAATGAAGCCATATCTCTTTACACTATTTATTGTACCTTTTTCTGTTCATTATCTTATTTGTTTTTTCATATTATTACAGATTCTTTTTAAACATCGTTTAAATAGTTATGTGATAGTCCATGCATGAATTTTGCATTATTGATTTAACCATTTGACTTTAGTTTTCTGTTTTTCTGAAATAATGTTTTCTGTTTTTTGTTGGGGTAATACATCAGAATGTCATTCCAAAATCTTTTTCTCAAATTGATGCAAGCTGATAAGGTAATCCAGAACCTATCGTCTAACAGATGTCAGCTGCTATTATGACAAAACACATGCATTCACATATAAATGAAATTTAATTATCAAGTCAAATAAGCTTTTTCATTTATACTTTTCTTTATCTTGACAAATACTAAGAAATATTTAATACTACACCTCTGTGATAGTTAATTTTAGATGTCAACTTGACTGGATTGAGGGATGCCTGGATGGCCGATAAAGCATTAAAGCATTGTTTCTGGGTATCTCTATAGGGATTTTTTTTTTTTGTAAGAGATTGGTGTGTGAGTTGGTGAACTGAGTGGGGAAGATTCACCTTTAATATGTGCAAGAGGTCCAGATGGAACAAAAAGGTGAAAGGCAAATTCTCTCATTCTCTCTCTTTCTCTCTTGTGGAGTGGAAATATCCTTCTCCTGCCCTTGGACATCAGAACTCCAGGTTCCTCAGCCTTTGGATGCCAGGACTTGCACCACTGGCTTCCCAGGGCTTTTGGGCCTTTGGCCTTGGACTGAGAGTTATTCCTTCAGGTTCCTCAGTTCTCAGGCCTTCTGATTTGGACTGAGCCACGTTACTGGTTTCTCTGGTTCTCCAGCTTGCAGATGGACTATTGTGAGATGTCTAAGTCACCATAATTGTGTGAGCCAATTCTTGTAATAAACCCTCTCATCCATCCATCTATCCATCTATCTATCTATCTATCTATCTATCTATCTATCTATCTATCTATCTATCTATCTATCTATCTACCTACCTTATATTCCTTTTGGTTCTATCTCTCTGGAGAACCTTAACTAATAGTCTCCTATGTATGTTTAATGGAACCAACTTTCCAGAAACATTGCACTTGTGAAAGAAACAAAAATCTGTGTTGTCTAGGGTCAGTGAAACTTGTCTTAGTATGTTGTGGCTTGTGGTGGGCAGTCACATGGTCAGAGAATTAGAGGGTGCCCTCTATGAGTCTGCTACCCAGAAAGTATGAAGTATGTTTTTTTCCTTCTTTTTCGTGTTTTAAAAAATTGATACACATTTTGGGAGGCCGAGGGGTGGGCGGATCACCTGAGCTCAGGAGTGGAAGACCAGCCTGGACAACATGGTGAAATCCTGTCTCTACTGAAAATACGAAAAATTAGGCGTGGTGGTGCGTGCCTGTAATCCCAGCTGTTCAGGAGGTGGAAGCACAAAAATCACTTGAAGCTAGGAGGTGGAAGTTGCAGTGAGCCAAGATGGTGCCACTGCACTCCAGCCTGGGCAACACAGTGAGACTCTGTCTCTAAATTTAAAAAAATTGATACATAATAATTGTACATAGTTATGGGGTACATGTGATATTTTGATACATGCATACAATGTGTAATGATCAAATCAGGGTAACTAGGGTACCCATCACCTTAAACATTCATCATTTCTTTGTGCTGGGAACAGCACAAAGTTATTTTGAAATATATAAAAAATTATTATTAACGATAGTCACCCTATTGTGCTATTTTATATTTATATTTATTTTTATTTTTGAGATGGAGTTTCACTCTTGTCACCTAGGCTGGAGTGCAATGGCACGATTTCAGCTCACGGCAACCTCCACTTCCAAGGTTCAAGCAATTCTCCTGCCTCAGCGTCTGAAGTAGTGGGATTACAGGCATCTGCCACCACACTCGGCTAATTTTTGTATTTTTAGTAGAGATGGAGTTTCACCATGTTGGCCAGAATGATCTCGAACTCCTGACCTCAGGTAATCCACCCACCTCAGCCTCCCAAAGTGCTGGGATTACAGGTGTGAGCCACCGCGCTGTGCTACTTTAATGTCAGCTTTGCCTGCTAGCTGGTGGCCTGTACCCCTCCACTTTCTCCTCTTGATGTTACCACTTTTCTCTGTAGAATCCTTCTTGACCACCCTCTTCTTCCACCTAGAAGTGCTTAACGCTGCTCCTACTGCTGCTCAGCCTAACTCCTTGTCTCCATTCTCCCAATATTGAGAGTTACTCATTCTGAAGTGAGGTATTTCTTTGCCCACATGGGACAGAGCTATTTCTTCTCATTTCCTCATGTGCTTCTAGTGATGATAGCTCTTTATTTAGTTTCCTCTCTATTAGGGCTTTTCTCTCCCTGGGAATTTGGCTCGAGTTTCTGAGGGCTGGACAGGAAGGCAATCTGAGTGACGCATTATCACTCTGCATTCAGAACTGTCCTCCCTCTCAGATCTCAGCCTCTGTCCACAGACCAAGTCTGGCTCTCCATCCTCTCCTCTGGGGCTGAACTCTTTCTCTCTCACTGCCTGTGAGGGGATGAAGGGTGAGTTTCTGTTCCCCAGTGGTTTCAGGGCTACTTCCTAGAGGCTGGCTGACGTCTCTCACTGTCTCTCCTGAGACAGTCGTTGGCTGTCTTAAAGTTGCGCTGTGGGTGAGGCTGTCTACAGGCTACCTTGACGTGTTTAGACTTGTCTCAGTTCTCAACTTCTCAGCTTGAGCTAATGTTCTGGGACTCTCACTCCATTTATTTGGAAATTACTGAACTTGATTATTTTTGTGTTAATATTAATTTTTAAAATTTCACACCGTTAAATCTCCATTGAGTGATTTAATGTGATTAATTTCCTCAGAACCTTGCCCAACAAAATAAATGTTTTCTGCTCTTATTTTATAATGTCTGATCTTCCAGTGTCTTTTATGGTGAAAAGGCAGTCATAAAGTAGGCAGAGCGAAAACAATTCTTTTGTAGTTGTATCTTTGAATACACAAGTTTTACTTTTCTTAAGAAATCTCTTAAGAAACTTTTATGTACTATGATCAAATATAGGATCATGGCAAAAATTTAGAACATATGATAAAAACTGTGTTAACAGAGCAAGTCATAAAAAGAGTTTAGAAAAAAAATGCTGTTAAGTGAGTGCAAATCTGATGTGAAAAAATTTATTTAGTTTCATTTATTTTTAAAATTAAAAAAATTTTTTTTTAGATGGAATCTCGCTCTGTCACCCAGGCTGGAGTGCAGTGGCGCAATCTCGGCTCACTGCAACCTCCGCCTCTGGAGTTCAAGCGATTTTTGTATCTCAGCCTCCTGAGTAGATGGGATTACAGGCATGCGCCACCACGCCCAGCTAATTTTTGTATTTTTTCAGTAGAAACAGGGTTTCAGCATGTTGGCCAGGCTGGTCTTGAACTCCTGACCTCAAGTAATCCGCCCACCTCAGCCTCCCAAACTGTTGGGATTACAGGAGTGAGCCACCATGCCCTGCCAAATTTATTTAGTTTTAATTCCATCCTTTCATCCATCCATCCCTGCAGTCATTCAGTTTCTACCTTATATCAGACACTGTGCTAGGTGTCAAGGATATGAAAATGATTCAGGCATGGTGTGTGCCCCAGAGGTATATATCATCTAAAAGCGGACAGAGATGTGTTAAGAGGTGTTGTAGAAACACCATTTGTGCCCCACATCACATTCCTTTGGCAACCTCTGACTTAGGCCACAGCTGCAGTAGATGATAATGGTACATAGTGATGGCTTCTTCTTGCTAGGTCACTTTGAGTTACTCAGCTTTTCTGCTTCAGGGCTTTCCCTGAAGCTACTTGATTGCCGTGTGTGTGTGTGTGTGTGTGTGTGTGTGTGTGTGTGTGTGTGTGTGTAATTTACACCCCAGGGTCGGGGGAATCTGAGCCAATGAGGACAAGAGTTGGTATAAATGCCCCTGGTTCCTCATGTTTCAAAGGCCAATTCTAAGAAACACTCTACATGGTTCCTCAGCAGATCCCCCTGGGACTGAGCCTCGCTCACCCTGCAGTTGTAACCTGCTTAACAATTTAGCTTTTATTGTCTTTCCCTGTTACCTGTCTCATTCTCCACTCTCTCTCACTCTGGCTTCCTGGGAACATCATCCCAATTAATGATTTGTACCCAAATCTCTTGTCACTTGCACCCAAGGTCCTGCTTTTGGGCAGAACCCACTTATAAGATTAGTACTAGAAGAAAAATTTTTTTTTTTTTTTTTCCCCCCCGAAACGGAGGCTCGCTTTGTCGCCCAGGCTGGAGTGCAGTGTCAGGATCTTGGCTCACTGCCTCCCAGGTTCACACCATTCTCCTGCCTCAGCCTCCTGAGTAGCTGGGACTACAGGCGCCCACCACCATACCTGGCTAATTTTTGTATTTTTTTAGTAGAGAAGGGGGTTTCAGTGTGTTTGCCAGGATGGTCTCCAACTCCTGACCTTGTGATCCACCCACCTTGGCCTCCCAAAGTGCTGGGATTACAGGCGTGAGCCGCTGCGCCGGGCCTTTTTTTTTTTTTTTTTTTTTTTTTTTGAGACAGGGTCTCATCACCCAGGCTGGAATACAGTGGAGCAAACACAGCTCACTGCAACCTCCACCTCTAGGACACAGGCAATCCTCCCACCTCAGCCTCACAAGTAGCTGGGAATACAGGCACAAGCCATCACGCCTAGCTAATTTTTGTATTTTTTTTTTTTACAGCGATGGGGTTTCACCATGTTGCCCAGGCTGGAAAATACTCTCTATAGATGATAAAGATATAAGCAGAGTTCTCTGATAATTAATTTCTGGGGTAAGAATTGCCAGGAAAGACCATAGGCCAATTGCAGGAGCCAGAGAAAGGGAGAAATTTGAAATTGATCATTGACAAATAAGATCTTCCAATTTATTTAACTATGGCTCAAGATGAGATATTAACCATAGCCACGGGGTAATATAGAGGAGGCTAATTTGCATATCTCTTGTTATTCGGATTAGTTATATCTGCCTGAGGCCTTCTGGGGCTTCTAGATGAGTCAGTGACAAGTTGGAGTTAATGCCCAGTCCTAGGACTAAGCAGTTTTTAGAACAAAAAATAGGAACAGGTCTATGCTTTCACTTCTGAAACCATTTCTTGATCAGGGAGGATGCTTTTAAGCAGGAGAATGTCAAGGTGCCCAGGCTTGGCTTAGTGATAATGGTTGTGATGAGGGATGAAAGGACAGTTTGCTTGTGACACAGCATGGTGGCTTTTTACTGTCTTCTAACCAAGCTTCCAAAGGAACTTCTGCCAAATTACATGAGAGAAGGACTGAAAATTTAAAGGGAACATCAAAAGGAAAAGTTATGATTCATCAAAGCATTGTAAAAAACTAAAATAATAAAGGCCTCCCTGTGGAAGACCAATTTTCTAGCAGAGCCTAATGTCTTGGCTAAGGCCCCCCGGAGAATATGAGGTATGAGCAGGTCCACACTGGTGTTAATGGAGGGAACAATGTCTGCTCTCAGGTCCAGATCCTAAAACCATGCCAAGTGGCAGGCAGAACGATCAAGGTTCCTGAGGCCACAAATGGAGGGAAACCCCAGGGACTGGTCAGATGAAGGGAGGTGATGCAGTGGAGGCAGGCGAGAGAACTGGAGATTACGAGTATAATTATCCACATCTCTGTCACTGTTTCTCCCCAGTTATCTTGTAGTTGCACATTGGGGAAACATGAGTTACAGTGGTGTGCTTAATAAGTAAACAAAATTGTGTCACTTCTCTAAAAACAACAAAAACATGGAATTCTCTACTTGGGCAGAATAATAAAAGCCTACTATAGAATACGAAGACAATATAAAACCCCAAATATGAGGCCTTTATTTTGCATAATAATTCTTAAAATAACCCTCATATTTACTTCACTTTTCCAAATTCCCATTGTTCACATTTGTAAAATGAAGATAATGATACTTAACCTCCCAAAATTATGTTGTTATACAAGAAAATATCTCTTTCACCTCCAGCATTTCAGTGCCTGACTTATGCCAAGTGTTCAAGAAATTTCAGCTGTTTCTACTCTCTCCTCACATAAGGCAGGGAAGATAATAGCATTGTAAATAAACCTGATTTCTTTTTTTGAAAACTCTCAGCTTTAAAGCAGAAAGGGAGAACCAGGAAGTAACATTTCTTTCCTTAAAGGCTTCATAATCTGATTTGGGGGTATTTCTTCGGGGAGATCAGAAAGTGGGTTAGATTACTATGATTATTTTCTCTCTTACAAGAGTCCCTTGAAGATTTATGGCTAATAGGCAATTTAAGAATTGTAAACTGTCTTTACTTTTATGAGGACTTTTGTGAAGTTGCATAGACATTAGGTGATAGCAAGTATGATTATAAAATTTAAGGTTCATGAACCAAACAAAGTTCAGTTTTCTTAAAATATACCCAGATAAAAATAAAAGTAGTCCTCTTTCTTAGTCTTCACATACATATAAAATTGAGTATTCAAAGTAGTCACAGGCCGGGCGCAGTGGCTCAAGCCTGTAATCCCAGCACTTTGGGAGGCCGAGACGGACGGATCACGAGGTCAGGAGATCGAGATCATTCAGGCTAACACGGTGAAACCCCGTCTCTACTAAAAAGTACAAAAAACTAGCCGGGCGAGGTGGCGGCCGCCTGTAGTCCCAGCTAATCGGGAGGCTGCGGCAGGAGAATGGCGTAAACCCGGGAGGCAGAGCTTGCAGTGAGCTGAGATCCGGCCACTGCACTCCAGCCTGGGCGACAGAGTGGGACTCCGTCTCAAAACACACACACACACACACACACAAAAAAGTAGTCACAGGACTGTAATACTTAAACTTACAGTGTGTTAAATATGATCACTGATAAATGCCTCCTTAATATTTAGGTGTATATGTATATAATCATAGGTACACACATATATGTAATAATATCTATCTTATAAAATGAGAATACTTTCACCATAAAATTCTTATGGAGATCATTCTAGGAAATAAAAAGAGCTTTATAGTTAGTGCTATTTTGTGAATATTTGTGTCCCTTCCAAACAGATACGCTGAAACCCAATTTCCAGTGCAATAGTTTTTTGTTTTTTTTGTTTTTTGTTTTTGAGACGGAGTCTCGCTCTGCCGCCCAGGCTGGAGTGCAGTGGCCGGATCTCAGCACTCCAGTGCAATAGTTTTAAGAGACGTGGATTTGGCCAGGCACCGTGGCTCATGCCCGTAATCCCAGAACTTTGGGAGGCCGAGGCAGGTGGATTGCCTGAGCTTAGGAGTTCTCGACCAGCCTGGGCAACACAGTGAAACCCTGTGTCTACTAAAATACAAAAAATTAGCCAGGTGTGGCAGCATGTGCCTATAGTTCCAGCTACTTGGGAGACTGAGACAGGAGAATAACTTGAACCCAGGAGGCAGAGGTTTCAGTGAGCTGAGATTGTGCCACTGCACTCCAGCCAGGGTGACAGAGTGAGACTCCATCTCAGTCAGTCAGTCAATCAATAAAAGAGATGTGGACTTTAAGAGGACTTTAAGAGGCAATGAGGTCATGAGGGCGGAGCTCTCATGAATGGAATTAGTGGCCTTAGAAAAGAGGCCTAAGGGAGCTTGTTCAACCCTTCCACCATATAAGGATGCAACAAGAAAGTGCCATCTACAAAGCAGAGAGCAAGCCCTAACCGGATGCTAAATGGGTTAGTGCCTTGGTTGTTGCAGGAAGTCAGGGACCCCAAACGGAGGGACCGGCTGAAGCCATGGCAAAAGAACATAAATTGTGAAGATTTCATGGGCATTTATTAGTTCCCTAAACTAATACTTTTATAATTTCTTACTCCTGTCTTTACTGTAATCTCTGAACGTAAATTGTGAAGATTTCATGGACACTTATCACTTCCCCAGTCAATACCCTTGTGATTTCCTATGCCTGTCTTTAATCTCTTAATCCTGTCACCTTCTTCCTAAGATGGGGAGGATGAATGTCGCCTCAGGACCCTGTGATGATTGTGGCAACTGCACAAATTGTTTATAGAGCATGTGTGTTTGAACAATATGAAATCTGGGGATCTTGAAAAAAGAACAGGATAACAGCAATGTTCGGGGAACAAGGGAGGTAACTTTGAACTGCCCACCGGTGAGCTGGACAAAACAGAGCCATATTTCTCCTCTTTCAAAAGTAAATGGGAGAAATATCACTGAATTCTTTTTCTCAGCAAGGAACATCCCCGAGAAAGAGAATGCACCCTGAGGGCAGGCCTATGAACAGCCCCCTTAGAAGCGTGCAGTCTTTTATGGTCGAAGCTGAAGGGATGAAATAAGCCCCGGTCTCCTGTAGTGCTCGCTCCCAGGCTTATTAGGATGAGGAAAATTCCCGCCTAATAAATTTTGGTCAGACAGGTTGTCTGCTCTCAAACCCTGTTTCCTGATGAGATGTTATCAATGACAAGTGCCCAAAACTTCATTAGCAATTTTAATTTCGCCCCATCCTGTGGTCCTGTGATCTCGCCCTGCCTCCACTTGCTTTGTGATATTTTATTACCTTGTAAAGTATGTGATCTCTGGGACCCATACCCTATTCGTGCACTCCCTCCCCTTATGAAAATTGCTAATAAAAACTTGCTGGTTTTACGGCTCGGAGAACATCACAGATCCTGCTGACATGTGATGTCTCCCCCGGACACTCAGCTTTAAATTTCTCTCTCATGCTCTTTCCCTTTATTTCTCAAACCAGTCGAGACACTTAGGAAATGGAAAAGAACTCACGTAACCATCGGGAGTGGGTTCTCCCGATACTTGGTCTTGAACTTCGCACTCTCCAGAACTGTGAGAAATACGTTTATGCTTATGAACTACCCATCTAAGGTATTTTTTAATAGCAGCTGAATGTGCCAAGAGAGTTAGTTTTTGCATTTCATTGACCCATACCATTTGAAATGCTTCCATGGTGTTTCTATGAAATCATCATTTAGAATTCAGAATTTCTGTCCTGAAGTTATCATAACTGCACAATTCTGTTTGTATTAATTACCACAATGGTTGCTCTCTTGGCCAGGCATAGTGTCTCATACCTGTAATCCCATGCTTTAAGAGGCCCAGGTGGGAGCATTTCTTGAGGCTGAGAGCTCCAGACCAGCCAGGGCAACATAAAAAGACCCTATCTCTACAAAATTATTTTAAAAAGTTAGCCAAGCATGGTGGTGGGTGCCTGTAGTCCTAGCTACTTGGGAGGCAGAGGCAGGAGGATTACTTGAGTCCAGGAGTTTGAGGCCACAGTGAGCTGTGATTTTACCACTGCACTCCAGGCTGGGCAAGAGACTGAGACCGTGTCTCTAAAAAATAAATAAAATAGTTGCTCTTAATCTTATCTTTAAACTTATTCTGACCAAAGATTTTAAGTGGCAATCCCTTTTATAAGCAAAGGTGCAATTATTTGTTCAGCACCTAATATGAGTAGGATGCTGATATGGTTTGAATTTGTGTCCCTGCCCAAATCTCATGTTGGATTTTAATTCCTAGTGTTGGAGGACGCCTGGTGGGAGGTAATTGGATTATGGGGGCTGACTTCCCCCTTTCTGTTCTTTTGATAGTGAGTGAGTTCTAATGAGTCCTGGTTGTTTAAAAGTGTGTAGCATCTCCCCCTTCTCGCTCTGCCTCCTGCTCCAGCCATGTAGGATGTACCTGCTTCCCTTTCACCTTTCACCATGATTGTAAGTTTCCTGAGGCCTCCCCAATCATGGACCAATTAAATCTTTTTTCTTTATAAAGTATCCAGTCTCAGGCAGTTCTTTATAGCAATGTGAGAACAGAGGAATACAGAAGCTATGCTAAAAAAATGAAATGTCTTCCTGCCTTCAGAAGCTCATATAATGGAGATAGAGGGACAGATACATTCATTCATTCATTCACAAATATTTATGGAGAGCTCACCATAATCACTGGCATGTAGTAATAACTTTATATTCATGCGAGATGGGTCTACTATGAATTCTATAACAAATTATTTTGTATACTATAGGGACAGGAGACACAATTTTGGATTATGGATATCTAGTAAGAATTTCTATAGGATGTATCATTTGAAATTGGCCATGAGGCATTGACTGGACTTTGACATATGGAAATTGAGTGACAGAAGGGCATTCTTGGTAGAGGAGACTATGTGCATGTATAGGTAAACTGAGACTCAAAAATATATCTATTTTTGTTATGTCTATTGTGTTCCTGTGATATAGAATACTTTAATACAATGAATCATAAAGGAATGCCACTATGATTCCTTTGTAATTAGTTAGGGTATACTCAGTTGGGGTATACTCAGTCTCTTGAACAACATATAATCACATGGGAAAGGGTGGGTTACTGTAGACAGCTGGTTGGACTGGGCTTGGCTTAGGCAGTGAGCTTGGAAGGCAGCCAGCTGGATAATGGGTGGTGGTGTGCATCTACCGCTTGCTAGTGGTCAACTCATTACATTGAAGATAACTGATAAATACATGAAAGCACCTGCGGAGAAAGGAGAGCACCTCTTCTCTTGCTACCTTTTCTCCTGACGTCTCTCCCACAGCGAATGTGAGATGGTGAAAGCGCCTCTATCTTGTGCTCTCTCACAAATGTGCTTGTGTGCAAGCTTTTTGCCCCAACGGGTGTGCTCTTTTGTCCTTTCCATGCTTCATGCTGATAGCAGTATCATCAGGCCTTCAAGGCCTGAGTAAAATCCTTCCTTGTCTCTGAAGCTTCCACAGCCCACTCCAGGCACAACCACCCCACTCCCGTCTGAATGCCTCTACTGTGCCTATTGCCTTTGCTCATCTTAAACGGCTTTTGCACTTTTTAACCTTTTCTTAGTTATTCTTTAACTAATGTCTTGAGTTCTTAAATGTCCCTTAATCATAATAGTTACCATTTATTGAGCATCCTCTAATCTAAGTCTCATAATTCTAGAAGGGGCTATTATTACCCCTATTTGATTGATTGATTCATTCATTCAATAGTTTTGAGCTCCTATTCTTATGTCTTAGCCATTGAGATCTCTGTGATCAAAACCAACAAAAATTCTTATCCTCAAGGAGCTTATTGGGACAAGAGTATGTCAAGTGGTGCAAGGCATTTTAGAGCAAAATACAGCAGGGAAAGAGGAAGTGCTAGAGAGTAGAGGGCTAATATTTTTTAAAGGGAGGTTAGGAAGGTCCTTACTGAGAAAGTAACAATTGAGCAAAGACTTGCAGGAGATGAGAGAATGTGTGAGCCACTCAGTCAGAGGCGGGAACTGCACCCAGGCAGAGGAAACAGAAGGAAAAAAGCTCTGTGGTGGGAGCAAGCCTGGGGGACATGTGAAATGTTTCAGGCCCCCTGGCCTCCTCACCAAGATAATGTGAAGGAGAGGAATAGGAAATAAAGTTAGAGCGGCAATAGGGGCTGGAATCCATAGGGACTTGCAAGGCCCAATCTTTTACCCTGATACAGCTGGGAAATTATTAGAGGGCTTTGAGTGGATGAGGGCCATGCTCTCATTTACTTTTTTCTGTTTTTTTTTTTTTTTTTTTTTTTGGGACGGAGTTTTGCTCTTGTTGCCCAGGCTGGAGTGCAACGGCACGATCTCGGCTCACCGTAACCTCTGCCTCCTGGGTTCAAGTGATTCTCCAGCCTCAGCCTCCCAAGGTGCCACCACACCTGGCTAATTTTGTATTTTTAGTAGAGATGGGGTTTCTCCATGTTGGTCAGGCTGGTCTCGAACTCCCGACCTCTGGTGATCATCTGCCCACCTAGGCCTCCCAAAGTGCTGGGATTACAGGCGTGAGCCACCACGCCCGGCCTCACTAACATTTTAAAAGAAATCAGTTTTGTAATCTCAAAAAAAAAAAAAATCAGTTTGGCACTGTGTGGAGAATAAATTGTAGGAGGACAAGGGTGGAGGCAGGGAGGCTAGTTAAGAGACTATGGCAGTGATCCAGGTGAGAGAGGTTGATGGCTTGAATTAGTGTGGTAATGAAGGAGGTGAGAGGAACGTGAGGATTAGGGAGGATAAGCAATTTGCCTGAAGAGTTGCACAACCCAGAACGCAGCACATCAGAAATCTGAACCCAGGCTGGCCTTCCTGCAAAGGCCCTGGTGTTTCTTTGTGCTTGTGTGATTTTGCCAACTTGGTTAGAAGATAGGGAAAGGACTGAATGCAGCGTTGCTACTTGCTCGACCCTGAGAGTGAATGTCTCCTTAAAATTGGTGCCCTAGAAGCCTCTGTGGCCTCACCCTCATCCTGGTTCCAGGACTAAGCCTCTATATTTCAGGTTTCTTCTAGTGTCAAGGTCAGAACACTACCCCAGAGATGTTCCATAGCAGTTTGTGAATTGATTGGGAGGCGGCAGTGGAGTTGCTGTTGGGCCCCAAGTGCATATGCTGTGATAATGTGGGAGAACTGAGGGAGTCCTGTAGAGACAGGCAGACTGCCTTGATCCCTCGAGGAAAGCCACAGTACTTGACTTTGTGCTGTTGGCATAGCCCGACAGTCTTTAACTCCAAAATACCCTTAGTTCAGTCTGGTTCATTCGACAAATAAACAAAGTTATAATTGTTTTACCAGCCACTGTGATAAGGACTGGGAATAATGAAAGCCAACAATCATAATAAAATAAAACATAATCTGTCCTTGAGGAATTCTCAGTTTAGAGCCAAGACCACAATACATAAATTTTAAGTTGACACGCACTTGCAACTGAAACAAAGGTTTTGTGCAGCTTCTGTTTATTGTGTGCCACATACTTGGATATTTTCTGTTCTCTTTTAAAATGTGCTGGTCATAGCCTTCTAAATTGAGTTTATGACCCACTAGTGGGTTGTACTATAAGACCTAAAATTTGAAAAAAAAAAAAAAGGAGAAGGGGAAGCAGATACATAAATAAATGCATGTAGAGAGCCAGTGGGGGAAAGGTACAGCTGAAAGCATACCTTTTTTGCTCTTGTTGCCCAGGCTGGAGTGCAATGGCACGATCTCGGCTCACCATAACCTCTGCCTCCCAGGTTCAAGTGATTCTCCTGCTTTAGCCTCCCAAGTAGCTAGGATTACAGGCAGGCGCCACCACACCTGGCTAATGTGAGGCTAATGAGGCCATGTGAGGAAGGACCGTGAGTGATACGATACTGAATTTAGTGTTTCTCCTATAGCTGACAAGGAGATCATGAAAGTTTTTAGGCAAAGGAGTACTTAATAAAGGCGTTTAAGAAGATAGCATTTGCAGTGAAGGAAGAGTCATTCAAATAGTATTTTAGTAATGGAAGCAAAGATGTTAAGCCTCAAATGGAAGCTGTGGCATTTATTCACTCATGCACTAATTATGTGCCAACACCATGTCAGATAATGGAGTGACAATGTTGAAAAACATACAAACGCTGCCTTCAAGGTACTATGGCCAATTGGAAGATATATGATGATGACATCAATTATAGGACAGAGTAACACACATTCTGAGAGTATTGCAGAATTTGGTGAAGAGGAAGAGTGGAAAAATCTGCTTTTCCCCTTCATTAATAGTAAACTTTGACTCCAAAACCAAATACAGTTGGTTTGTATATTCCTTTTTAAAAAGAATACTGTCTCTATGCTATTTACATAGTTAAAAGTTGGGCATAACTGAGGGTCTTCACTCAGGACAAGTCAAATGACACTTTCTTTTCATCAACTCCCTTTGCATTTTTCACTTGGTTCTGCTGCTTGGAAGTCTCTTGGCACACCAGGAAACTGAGTGTGTGTCCCTTTTCTTTCTTCTACTTTCCACACGCCAGGTGGACAGGTGGTTCCTGACTTGCAATGGTTTGATATATGATTTTTCAACTCTACAATGGGTTTATTGGGGTATTAAATGCATTTTCACCTTATGATGGGGATTATCAGGGTATAGCTCCATTGTAAATCAAGAAGCATCTGTATTAGATTTTGTCTGCTGTAACAAATTACTACCAATTTAGCATCTTAATACAAAAATTTGTTTTTTTTCTTTTTCTAACAAAATAATCTGTACAACTAAGAAATTTATTTTTTTTTACAACTCTGTAGGTCATAAGTTCAGCATGAATTTCACCAGTCTAAAATCAAAGTGTCAGCAAGGCTAGGTTCCTTTCTGGAGGCTCAAGGGAAAAATCTATTTTCTTGTACATTGATCATTGGCAGAATTTTGTTCCTTGAGTCTGTAAGACTGAAATCTCCATTTCCTTGTTGGCGGTCAGCTGAGGGTTCTTTCCAGCTTCTAGAAGCCACTCACATGCCCTAGTTCATGAACCCCTTCCTCAATCTTCAAAGTCAGCAACTCTTCTGCCTTCCTCTTCCACTTTTAAGGACTCGTGATTACACTGGGCCTACTTGAATAATCCAGGATAATCCCCTCCTCTCAAGGTTCTTAACCTTAATTACACCTGCAAAGTCTCTTTTGCCATGTAAGATAACATATTTACAGATTCTAGGGATTATAGCATGGACATCTTTGGGGGAGGGGGGATTATTTGGCCTACCACACAATGCCTGCATCTCCTCTGTTATCTCCTGAAAATGTAGCCAGTGGCAGAATAGGGAGCCAGATAGGCTGGTGCTGGGGCATTGAGGGTATCAGCTGACACAGCAGCGAATCTAGAGACTAGATCCACTGCAAGAGATGAGGGATTTCAGTTCTAACCCATCAGCGAACTCAGAATCCAGTGAACCTTTTGAGGCAAGAAACGTAAACATCTAACTTGGCATTTTCCTAGCATTCCCCAGCTATAAGCTAGGCAGTTTAGAAAACAAGGAATTCAGACTCTAGACCCTGCTTAATAGGTTCACCAATGAAATGTGTCAGACTGAGTAGAAGCAGCATGATGATGGTGTGAGGCACACTCTGAGGGAAAAAGAAATAGGGTTAGGGAGGAGTGAGCCACTGTCCCAGATTAATAGAATGTTAGAACTGTCCAAAGGATCTGAGATATCATTTAGCCATGTTCTAGGCCTTGTAGGAAGTTTTCTGGAGCAGGCCTTACCCTTGTATCTGGTTTACTGCTTTATCCACAACATCACTGTTTTAGTTGCTCAAGAAATACTTGAATGATGTACTAGAGTAGAAACTCTGGTTAGAAAGGTGAGTTGACATGATCAAGATCAAACTGTTGGTTTGCAGGAGAGGGGGCATAGACTGGTTTTGTTCTACTAAATTTAGGAGGTAGCTTCCGTAAAATGAACTCCTGCACCAAATGAGGCTTCTTGTGTACTTTCTGTCTACCTTGCACATAGCATTTCTTCCTTCTACATGAAATTATTCATATGGAATAATTCATTTAATAACCTATTCATTTAATGTCTAAAACAGGAGTCAAGAGACCTGAGTTCTGTTCCACATTTCCCCATTCACTTCCTTGGTGTCTGAGACAAATTACTTAACCTGTCCAAACTCCAGTTTCTTCAATCATGAGACAGGCTTCTCAGCTCTCACATTCTATAATTCTAAATTTCATGGAGGCTAATAAATTAATAAGCTCCCTGCTATGGTTTGGGTATGGCTTTGGACCTGCAAAGTGTCATGTTGAAATATGAGTCCCAGTGCTGGAGTTGGGGCCTGATGGGAGGTGTTTGGGCCATATGAGTGAATTCCTCACAAATGGCTTGGTGCTATTCTCCTGAGAGTGAATTATCACCCTTGAGAACAGGTTGTTGAAAAAAGCCTAGCATCATCTTCTCCCTTTTTCTCCCCTGATGCCCCATCTTGCACTCTAGCCATGTGATCTCTGCACGAAGGCTCCCCTTTGCCTTCTGCCATGAGTGGAAGCAGCATAAGGCCCTCATCTGAAGCTGATAGCCTGCAGAACCATGGGTCAAATAAACCTCTTTTTTTCATACATTATCCAGCCTCCCGTATCCCTTTATAGCAACACAAACAGATTAAGACCCTTACCCATGGACCATATGTCTGCATGTCCTCATATTAGTGTTCCCAAAGTGTGGTCAGCCACCATCTAAATCATCTGAGGTCGGCCATGCATGGTGGCTCATGCCTGTAATACCAGCACTTTGGGAGGCAGAGGCGGCCTGGATCATTTGAGGTCAGGAGTTCAAGACCAGCCTGGCCAACATAGTGAAACCCTGTCTCTACTAAAAATACAAAAATTAGCCGGGTGTGGTAGTGCATGCCTGTAATCCCAACTATTCGGGAGGCTGAGGCAGGAGAATTGCTTAAACCAGGGAGGTGGAGGTTGTAGTGAGCCAAGATTGTGCCACAGCACTCCAGCCTGGGTGACAGAGTAAGACTTGGTCTAAAAAAAAAAAAAATCACCTGAGATCCTTTACATACGCTGATTTTTGCAGTTGTTAAGAATAATGAATTAGATGTATGGTTTCCATTAGGCCATGCTTCCCTTTTCACTCTATGGGCATGCTACACATAAAAAGTGGTAATATTTTTATGTGTATGTGGCATACTAGGGGAAGAAACCTTAAGATTGTTTGTCTGCCAATGCACATCTTGCTGAGAAACTCTGCCATAAGTATTGAGAAAAACAGCTGCAGAAAAATATGCATATCTCACTTTTTCAAGACAATGCCAAAGCTCAGTATTAGAGTGCATGTATATCTGCATGGATATGTATTATGTTTTTATACAATTACATGTTATTTTATGTAAGTATAGATATACACTATTATAAGAATATTTAAAGAAATGTACTAGGTTGTTAATGTAGGGGAAGAGAAGAGGGAATACAAGGAATAAAAAAATTTTTAAGTGAAAAATTCAATATGTATGTCATGACTCCATGTATACATTTATGTAAAATAATGTATAGAGATGTAAAAAATAAAAAATGCAGATCCAGAGCCCCTATCTCAGATCCTTTCAAGCGGAATCTTAGGAGGTATGGTGAGGTGGATGTCTGCATCTTCAACAGGTATTCCAAATTATTCTATAACAGTAAAGTCTGCAAACCTTTGCGTTAGGTGCAAATATCATTAGCTGTAAACACAACATAGTTGGAAATTTCCATTCTGCAATGCAGGCTCAGTTGATCCTCATTGTCTTGGAACATAGTAGATGCATAATAAATAGTGCTGATTATTTTGAGTCATTTGGAGGACAGGTGGAGGGAGTGAGGGCAAAAGTGGTGAGAGGAGCAGATGAGCTGGGCAAGGACATCCTTGCTTGGGAGAAAAGAGGCAAAGCGTGTAAGAACATACTGAGCCTCCTTGCCACTTTTGACATTCAACCAATATTTCTTAGGCACTACGTATATATGCAGGACACTTTTCTGTATCTTGTTTATGTTAATTCTTAAATAATCCTTTACAGACTCAGAGAGGTGAAAAGAATAGCACAGGTAGTATCAGAATTGGGATTAAAACATGACACATACACTGAGCAGCAAGTTAAAACCGGGCACTGGGCAGCTGCTGAGGATGCGATGGTGAGTACAATAGACTGCTTGCACTTTTTGATATCTAGAATCTTACAACTCTGCTGTGATCATCCTTGTCTGTTGTCATTTACTAGTTGACATCTTCGTTGACTACCTAGAAGCAGCTGCTTCGACATCTATTCCAACCTAGATCCCGTCAAAGGGAGATTACAACAAATGTGCTTTTTGTCTGTCATCTCTAGCTAGTGTTTCACAGTGGGGGAAGTATCATTTCCTAGGTGACTTTGCATAGAGCAAGCTCCCCAAACGCCAAGGAATACTCAATCTAGATTCTTCCAACCCTCCGGTACCCACCAAGTCAAAAGAATTCTGGCTTTCTGTAGCTTCATCTAAGGGCTTTTCTGTTAGGGCAGAAGGAAAAGTGAGGAAAGCAATGCTCTTTCAATAAGTTTGGTGGTGGGGCGGGGTCGGGGGAAGGAATGGTACTGATTTTTTTTTTTTTTTTTTTTTTGAGACGGAGTCTCGCTCTGTCTCCCAGGCTGGAATGCAGTGGCCCGATCTCGGCTCACTACAACCTCCGCCTCCCGGGTTCAAGCGATTCTCCTGCCTCAGCCTCCTGAGTAGCTGGGACTACAGGCGTCCGCCACCACCCCCGGATAATTTTTGTATTTTTAGTAGAGACGGGCGTTTCATCATATTGGCCAGGCTGGTCTCGAACTCCTGACCTTGTGATCCGCCCGCCTCGGCCTCCCAAAGTGCTGGGATTACAGGCATCAGCCACCGCGCCCGGCCAGTACAAATGAATTTCTTAACATATCTTTTGATCATCTCGTCCTTGGTGTTGGAAAAGACTAGGAAAAATCCAAAAGTGTCTATTTGGTGCCCAAATGCTAGAGTTAATACTCGAGGGCCTTGATCTCTGGCCTCTTACCATCCCTCTCCCATTATTTCTGAAGAAGTAGCCATTTTGCAGATTCCGGAGGATGGCAGCCAGGGCCGGCCCTTCGGACTGAATCTCATCTCCTTCTCCAGGCTCCTTGGATCAAGCTGGGACCGGCAGCGCCAAGGCTGCTCTCCGTGATTTAGCAGCAACTTAGAGTCAGAGAAACCGGAAGATGGGAGGCCGGGATTCTCAGGTGGGGTCACGAGTGCTCAAAAACCCGTAGCAGCGGCCGCGTCCCCGCCCCGGGGAGGTGATCTGCGGCTGGCGGTGCAGTGGCCTCTCCAGTGCCCGCGTCCGATGGTCTAACGGCACTGCTCCCGGGGTGCGCGGCCCGCGACTCAGGCTGCCTCCCCCAACCTGGCAAGTGTGCGTCCTTCCCACAAAATGCCACCACTTCCCTAAGTCACGCTGGGCCCCGGGGAGCTGATTTGAAATTGGTCTTCAGAAGACCGAGCAGGGCCGGACGCAGCCGGCCTCCGGCTGAGAGCGGAGGGTAAGCGTCCCATACTCTCCGAGAATCCCGCGGGCTCGTGGCGTGTGGGACGCTTTTCATCCGCTCTCAGTTCCCGGTTCCTACGCCCCAACTCCCTACTCGGTCGCAGCCAAAGCCCGGAGCGTGCGATCCGGACCTGGAGGAACGGGACGGCGAACGCGAGCGGCGCCGCGGCCGGGAGCCCGCCGCACCGGGCATGCTCAGTGGCGCGGCCGGCTGGGTGGCCCGCGAGCTGCACCCGGATCTGCTCAGCGGCGGCGACGTGAGCGCGCAGGGGGGCGGCGGCCTCGCCTCGTCTCTCTCTCAGCGCCTGGGTCGGGTAGGTGACGCCGAGAGCCAGAGAGATGTCGGATTTCGACAGTAACCCGTTTGCCGACCCGGATCTCAACAATCCCTTCAAGGTGAGCTTCGGCCCCAGCATCTCCTGCCGCCGCGACGCGTCGTTGTTTGTGAAAACGGACGAGTTCCTTCTCGCCCACTGCGCCTGCCCCTCGGCTCCCCTTGGCAGCCCAGAGAGGGGCGCGGGGCCGCAGTACCCCATTTGGCCCCCGGCCCCGCGTCACTCGTTTGGTTTTGGGCTTTGGAGGTGGAACCTCCTCAGCTCGTGCCCGGCCGCCCTTCCACACGTCCCCGACTGGTGAGGGTCGTGCCTGCAGCCCGGACTGGGCCCGCGCGCCTGGAGGGGTCCTGGTCCGCCTCTCAGGAGCGGGGAGAGTGAGAGCCGAGGGCAGGTGGAGTCGCCCCTTGCCAGGCAAGTGTCGCTGGCAGGGCCGGGAGGCGGCGGAGGGGGGCCCGCCCTGGGGTGGGGTTGTCATGGGGACCCGAGGTGGCGGCGGCGGAGAGCTGCGTGGGGTGATGGCAGAGGTGTGGAGGAGGAGAGAGGTGAGGGCACCGAGTATACTGCAATTAAAAAAAAAAAAAAAAGGTTGTGTTTTCATTTTTTAAACTTGTGTTGCACCCAAATACCACCAGTGGCGCTGCCATCCCCCCTCTCCTCGTTAGGCTGAGGTTGAGGGTATTGATACCAAAGCAGAAGTTAAAAATAAATAAACATATCTGGAAAACAATAGTGCACGTGGACGACCTCTTCCCTACCCAGCTGCTTCTAGCAAGGTAAACGATGGGATATTTTCCAAGCACCTAGTGCGTCACCGGTTCTCTGGGCCATATGAGGATACCATTTCCCACTTGAGCTGCTTTTCTTCTTGGAGTCGACCTTATCAACCCCAGCTTCGGAAGGGCTTGGCACAGAATCCTGCAAAGGAAGGCAGCTGAGATGTTCGTCGCCTGCGTTTAAATGAATGCAACATCTAAATAACTCTCTTTGAAAGTATTCTGGATTTCCTAATGAGTGTAACTGTTAGCACGTGTAATTTGTTTCCAACTGTTGGTTGAAGTTGTTTCTCAATCCCCCCCGGCCGTGGGCAATAGTAACTTTAATTTGCAATCACACAGAATAAAACTAACTCTTAATTTGTGGTCACACAGGTGTCACTTCTGGCTTGTTGAGTTTACATCTTTTTACTCCTGATTTTATCTTTCAGTAAGAATCCTGGAAGAGGAAAAATATTTCTGCTCTGATTATTAAATGCCTGATAATTCCAAGGAGGATTATTTTAATGAAATGATCCTGATTATTATTGACAACTCCACTCACTTTGTAGCAGTGTAGAATTAGACTCAGTCACTGTTTCATTGTCCCTAATGTCACTTAAGAAAATTCAGTACGACTGTCCTGTACCTTTCAGTGACATGGTTGCATTTTAAGACATTTTTTTTTTTTCCCCTGGCAGTTTTGTTTCAATTAGTATTGGACTTGCTTCTATTGTTGTGGAAAATCGGGTTATTCTTAAATGGTAGACTTTTTAAAGAGACCGTTCATAAATTGTTAAATGGGTGTTATTTTAAAATATTTTGAAGATAAAACATCAAGAACCTTTTAGCCTTTCTTAATTCAGATAATTCATTGACACTGTTTATTCAGCATCTGACGATTTGGCAGTGTATTTTCTACTTGGTCATTCCATTTCATGGTTCATTTCATATTAACTGGCTTTCTTGTTAGGGCAAGACATTGTCTTCATCTTAGCCCAGACTGTCCTTTTGTGACATCTATTATTGCCATGACACTTTTCCTCTTGTGACATTCATAAAGTTGCTGTAATTCTAAACCTAGGAGTTGTTTTAAATATTCATTGTGGCATAACATTATAAATCTTTATAAGTGGATGGACTCAGGACAATGATTATTCAAGTTTGAAAAATGCTTCAGGGACATCATTTAGGTCTAAGGGAGACTTGGTTGTACACACATTTCTGCTTATGATCTTTCTCTGATTTTGGTGACTGTTATAGCACTGTCAGTGTGTCTGACCCTATATTTTTCCATTTCCATTTATATTCACCTGCCCCTCTTCCTCTCAAAAGTATAGTTTAATATCTATATTTTGTCTTTTTACTTTTTCTTATATTTATGTAAAAGTGATTTTTGAAATAACATTTCTGATACTCTACTTAAATCTGAAATGTTCCCAGACTCATTTGTGTTACTTTATGATCAGCCTCCCTAGTAGCTGGGATTACAGGTGCCTGCCACCACGCCTGGCTAACTTTTTGTATTTTTATAAGAGTTGGGGTTTCACTTTGTTGGCCAGGCTGATCTTGAACTCCTGACTTTGTGATCTGCCCACCTCGGCCTCCCAAAGTATTGGGATTACAGGCGTGAGCCACCGTGCCTGGCCGATCATTTTTCAAATCTTTTTATTTTCAGTATTTGAAGATAAAGCTCTTATTTTCAAGTATATGATATTTCGCATTTGGTAACTATGCTGATTTCTTTTTCATTAAATCCTATTTGGTTTCCATTGCCTTTTTCATTTTTTAACATTTCTTTTCCTTCACTTTTATGTTAGGAATAATTTTGCAAGCATCTTTGTTTGAGCCATATCATGAAAGCAGTTTGAGTCTGTTCTCCTTATATAATATAACCATAGTGGTTTACTTGATTTATTGGTTGTTGTAAGGTTATTTGCTGGATTCAATTCTTTTTTTTTTTTTTTTTTTTTTTTTGGTTGAGCCCCTGCTTTATATTCTAGTGGTTGTGCTAGGCTCAGTGAATGGTTTTATGAAATTTGAATGGTTCTCATTACACATCAAGAAACTTGGAATAACTGGAAATCTTAGTGGTCCAAAATAAAATAGATGATTAAGTATGTAGAAGTTTCTGAAGATCCACTCTTGAGCTGTTAAAATGGGGTTTTAAAGCTAGAGAGGGAAAAATATTTTCTACATAGTCAACATGTAATTATTGAAGAATTGCTGTATGTCCTTTGTTTTTCGTTGAGTTTATTTATTCATTCGACAAATACTGAAGAAATATCTCTGTCCTTATGGCTATTAGTCTAACAGTGAGACAAATATGCTTGGAAAATGAATAAAAGGGGAGAGTTTAATAACCAGGAGAGGTCAGCAATATAGGCTCTTACAAGTCAGCATAAGAGTGTATGGTTAAGTGCCAGAACAAGTGCAGTTTGTTCATAGGAGGGAGAAATTAGTAAGTGGTCAGAAAATCTTCATGCTTTCTAATATACTTTTGCATATTAACATATGATAATTGATTGAATAGGATAGTTCATTATGGAAATAACATTTAAGTTAATATAATTTATAAATTATGAGGAGAATTAGAATTTCACAGCTAGGAAGGCAAATTATTAAAATATATTCAGTCAGATCCCAAAGATTAAAAAACAAAGCCCACAGAGGCACACTTGCTTATTGTCTTATGCCCATGTGTAGGTAGTATAGAACTGGCATTAGAACTTAGATCTCCTGATTTCTAGTCCATTGCTGGTGACGCTGTATGTGCTCCCTGGTTGCATTTTTGATACCAAAATTCTTGTTTTGTATTTGGAGGTTAGAGTTGAGGCTCTTGTTGGGAGGCAGCAGAGGATAGGATTAAAAAGTTTTGGCTCAAGAATTTGAAAAGATCTGGGCTTGATGCTGGCTTTGTCGCTAACTGGTTGTGAGACCTTGGAAAGTTACTTAACCTCTTTAAGACTCAGTTTACTATTTTGTAAAATAGGGTAATAGTACGTTCTCTATAGGATTGTAAATAGGATTAGATGAACATATATTTAGCATATAATAAGAGCTTAATGTATGGTGGTTTTAATTAGGTACTAATATTTAGTATTAATAGTAATTTAAGAAATTCTGTTTAATGGCTGGGCGCGGTGGCTCATGCCTATAATCCCAGCACTTTGGGAGGCCAAGGCGGGCGAATCACGAGGTCAGGAGTTTTCGAGATCAGCCTGGCCAACATAGTGAGACCCCGTCTCTGCCAACAATACAAAAAATTAGCTGGGCGTGGTGGCGGGCACCTGTAATCCCAGCTACTTGGGAGGCTGAGGCAGGAGAATTGCTTGAACTTGGGAGGTGGAGGCTGCAGTGAGCCAAGATCACACCACTGCACTCCAGCCTGGGCGACAGTGCGAGACTCATCTCAAAAAAAAATTTATGTTTAATAATCTCTGTATGCTTAGCTATGATTTCGGTGAAATTTATGTTCCTTTTGGCTCTTCTGGAGTGCTGGTAGTAGCTGTTTGACTGATCATAGTCAAGGAATCAAAGCTAAAAGTAATTAAGTGCTTTGCCTATGTCAGCCTGCTGGACTAGACCAAGGTTGTCTGAATTCTGATGCTTTTTCACGACACATAGTTCCTCCCTAATAAAATGTCTCCATATTAAAATTGAGCATAGTGCCCATTTTGTTTTGGCCTCAAAAAAATTAATTTTAGTCTATCGAAATTTTTTTTTTAGAAATGGCCTAAAATTCAGCATTCTCACTTAGGTTATCTTTTAAGTTACCGTAATCTAGTGGCATTCTAAGAGTCGAAGTTGAAAATTGAAGAAGACCCATAATTCAAGTGTGTTATTCTTTTGTCTCAGTCTGTTTGGGCTGCTATAACAAAATATAGTACCTCACAGTGGGTAATTTATAAACAACAGAAATTTATTGCCCAGAACTCTGGAGGCTATGAAGTCCAGAATCAAGGTCCCAGCAGATTCAGTGTATGGTGAAGGCCTCTTCCTCATTGATTGCATCTTCTTTGTGTCCTCACGTGGCAGAAGGGGATGGCAGCTCTCTGGGGCCCTTTTCTTTTCTTTTCTTTTCTTTTCTTTTCGAGATGGAGTCTTGCTCTGTCGGCTAGGCTGGAGTGCAGTGGTGTAATCTCAGCTCACTGCAACCTCCATCTCCTGGGTTCAAGCAATTCCCCTGCCTCAGCCTCCTGAGTAGCTGGGATTACAGGCGTGCACCACCATGCCCGGCTAATTTTTTGTGTTTTAGTAGAGACCAGATTTTGCCATGTTGACCAAGATGGTCTCAATCTCTTGCCCTTGTGATCCGCCCGCCTTGGCCTTCTAAAGTGCTGGAATTACAGGCGTGAGCCACCATGCCTAGCCTTTTTTTTTTTTTTTTGAGATGGAGTCTCTCACTCTGTTGCCTAGGCTGGAGTGCGGTGGTGCGATCTTGGCTCACTGCAACCTCCACCTCCAGCAATTCCCGTGCATCAGCCTCCTGAGTAGCTGGGATTACAGGTGCGTGCCACCATGCCCAGCTAATTTTTGTATTTTTAGTAGAGACGGGGTTTCACTATATTGGCCAGGCTGGTCTTGAACTCTTGGCCTCAAGTGATCCACCTGCCTCAGCCTCCCAAAGTGCTGGGATTACAGATGTGTGCCACCACACTTGGCCTCTGGGGCCTTTTTTTTTAAATAGGGATATTAATCCCATTCTTGAGAGCAGAGCACTGCTGACCTGATCACCTCCCAAAGTCTTCATCTTCTAATACCATCACGTTGTTAATAGGTTTCAGCATGTGATTTTTAAGGAAACATAAACATTCAGACCTTAATTTTCATTTTGTAACATCAAGAATGTCATCCATCGATTTCATTTACATTGACAATGATACTTACAAGTTGATTTCACTCCTCCCTTATCTGTTTAAAATTTTGAGGCTGGACATGATGGCTCATGCTTGTAATCCCAGTGCTTTGGGAAGCCAAGGCAGGAGGATTGCTTGAACCCAAGAATTTGAGAACAGCCTGGGCAATGTAGTGAGACTCCCATCTCTACTAAAATTTAAGTTAGCTGGGTGTGGTGGTGCACACCTGTAGTCTAAGATACTTGGGAGACTGAGGCTGGAGGGCAACAGAGTGAGACCCTGTCTCAAAAAGAAAAACAAACCCCAAAAACAAACAAAAAAGATAAACAATTTTGAGTTGGGAGATTGGATAGCACTAGGAAAGTATTCTGAGGATTTCTTTTGTGATTGTCACACTTTGAAAACTATCTTTTAACATTAATCTGGAACACAGTGGTTGTAGTTTGTGGGCATGTGTTATTTTACGTTCATGTCAACTGCATGAATTCCTGCTCATTTTTCCTCATGTTAATATTTTTAAAAAGCACATATCGAGCTGCTGTTTTATTTCATCAACTTAAGATGCCATCCTTTGTAAGATACATCATTATCTTATTTACCACTGTCTCACTTATCTGTTGCTATGTAACAATCCCAAAATATAATGGCTTACAATAACAATTATTTGCTCATGATTCTGTTATTTGAGCTAGACTTAGCTGGGCAGGTTTTTTCTATTTTTTAATATTCTTTTCTGGAGTTACTTAAGTGGCTTCAGTCACCTGGTTTATGGTTTCAGATGTCCTTACCCAAGTGCCTGCTGGTTACCTGGAGATGTCAGTGGGCACAGCAATTGGCTGTCTTTCATGTAGCCTCTCTACTAGTAATAATTGGGCTTTGTGCATAGTAGCATCAGTGCTCCCAGAAGGCAAGAGCTGAAGCTACAAGACTTCTTGAGTCATATGCCACTTCTGCTATATTCTGTTGGTCAAAACAAGGCACAAGTTCAGCCTAGATTTTGAAAGGAGTGGCAAGCAGTAGGCCCCACTTCTTGACTGGAGACAGACCTATGAACTGAAGATACACCCAGCATAAAATGGCAAGGCAGTCATAGGATAACTTCAGTAGACACTCCCATTCAAATAGGGAAAGAGTGGGAGGCGTGTAGCAGCTGCTGATCTGTAGCGATTCTGAAATCTAGCCAGGCACATGTTGTTAGGGTCCCCTACATTGGGGACAATGAGTGTTTCTTGATTAGGGCCCAGTTCTGCTACCTAGTATTGGTTCCTTCACCTGTTATTTTCTTCTGCTTTTGACTCCACCCTCTGAGAGGTCCCACCGGGGCCTATCATGGGGAGGGGGGAGGGGGGAGGGATTGCACTGGGAGTTATACCTGATGTAAATGACGAGTTGATGGGTGCTGACGAGTTGATGGCTGCAGCACACCAACATGGCACAAGTATACATATGTAACAAACCTGCACGTTATGCACATGTACCCTAGAACTCAAAGTATAATAATAAAATAAAAAAAAAAAAAAAAAGAATGAGCCCTGTTGCAGCCGAGTGGCATTTTTGGCCTGCTTCTTGCCCATTAAAAATTCGGAGCCCCGAAGTTTCTATTTATTTTGAACTGTTTCTTTAGTCCAGGCTCTCTCTTAACAGTTTCTTTTTAATCTTACCAGAGTTCAAACCATGCCTTAAAAACCACATTCGTCATTCTTTTTGAGACAATCTTTATTTAGGGTGAAGTATCAGTTGCCATGGTCAATATTCTTAAGATATTTAGAAAACTTTTTGTCTGGGTTGAGCATCTCATATGGCCAGTGGAAGGCTGCTGCCGTAGGAGGCTGCTGTGCCACGTGACAAAACTAGGCTTTGAACACAGTTTCATTTTGGCCCTGTAGCTTTAACTACAGTCATATGAGATGATGGCGATTATGAAATTTTTCAAACTAAACTGTTCTTATGCTGATATTACCAAAAGTTTTTTTGGGATACAATTAATATTTAATAGTGATAAATGCAGATCCAAATAATTTATTGGTTGTTTCCTTAATATGAACCACCAGTGTGATACAGTTGCTGAAAAATATATATTGGCTTAATGAAATTAGTGATCAGTTCCTTAAAATTAATAATCCTACAGTATTCTGGTCTAATAGCCTGATATTGTTCTTAATTGCAAGTGCGTATTTAAAGAGTGCTGTGAAAATACTAGGATATGCCCAAAGAGGACAGTCAAAATGGTCATGGGACTGGAATCAAGTTATAGGAAGAACAATTTAAGTTTCAGTTACTCAGCAGGTTTAGTCTACAGAGGGCTAAAGGGAAATAGGAGCGCTCCCATCAGATACCTAAAGGGTTCTTAGTTACGTGAATAAACTTGTTATTTGTTGCTTTAGAAAAAGAATCTAAGGTTAACTGGCAAAGTTTACTTGAAGGTAAATTTCGTCCAAATAGATATTTAAAAATCTGCTAGCATGGCCTGACAATGGTCTTTTGGTAGGGCATTCTCCAGCACTTGCAGGAAATTCAAGCAGAAGTTGGATAACCTATAGAGATGCATACAGACATACCTCAGAGATACTGCAGGTTTGGTTCCAGATCACCTTAATAAAGTGAATACTGCAATAAAGCAAGTTACGTGAATTTGCTGTTTCCCAGTGCACGTAAAAGTTATGTTTATAGTATACTGTAGTGTATTAAGTGTGCAGTAACATGTCTAAAAAGTGTATATACCTTAATTTAACAATAATGCGAAAAAATGCTAACGATCATCAGAACCGTCAGCGACTCATAATCTTTTTGTTGTTAGAGCATCTTTCCTTATTGTTGATGATTGCTGACTGATCAGGGTGGTGGTTGCTGAAGTTTGGGGTAGCTGTGGCAGTTTCTTAAAATGAGACAGTGATGGAGTTTGCCACATTAGTGTACTCTTCCTTTCACGGAAGATTTACCTGTAGCATGCTGTGCTGTTTGGTAGCATTTTACCCACAGTAGAACTTCTTTCAAAGTTGAAGTCAGTCCTCTCAAACCCTGCCACTGCTTTATCAACTAATTTTATGTGCTGTTCTCAATTGTTTGCTGTCATTTCAACAATATTCACAAGCATCTTCACCGGGAGTAGATTTCTTTCTTTTGTTAAAAAAATTATTATTATACTTTAAGTTCTAGGGTACATGTGCACAATGTTCAGGTTTGTTGCTTATGTATACATGTGCCATGTTGGTGTCCTGCACCCATTAACTCGTCATTTACATGAGGTATTCCTCCTAATGCTATCCCTCCCCTCCCCCACCCCACGACAGGCCCTGGCGTGTGATGTTCCCCACCCTGTGTCCAAGTGTTCTCATTGTTCAGTTCCCACCTGTGAGTGAGAACATGCAGTGTTTGTTTTTCTGTCCTTGCGATAGTTTGCACAGAATGATGGTTTCTAGCTTCATCCATGTCCCTGCAAAGGACATGAACTCATCCTTTTTTATGGCTGCATAGTATTCCTTGGTGTATATGTGCCACATTTTCTTATTTCTATCACTGATGGACATTTGGTTTTGTTCCAAGTCTTTGCTATTGTGAATAGTGCCGCAATAAACATACGTGTGCATGTGTCTTTATAGTAGCATGATTTATAATCCTTTGGGTATATACCCAGTAATGGAATGGCTGGGTCAAATGGTATTTCTAGTTCTAGATCCTTGCAACATCTCCTTAAGCTGATAAGCAACTTCAGCAAAGTCTCAGGATACAAAATCAGTGTGCAAAAATCACAAACATTCCTATACACCAATAACACAAACAGAGCCAAATCATGAGTGAACTCCCATTCACAATTGCTACAAAGAGAATAAAATACCTTGGAATTCAACTTACAAGGGATGTGAAGGACCTCTTCAAGGAGAACTACAAACCACTGCTCAATGAAATCAAAGAGGACACAAACAAATGGAAGAACATTCCATGCTCGTGGATAGTAAGAATCAGTATCTTGAAAATGGCCATACTGCCCAAGGTGTAATTTATAGATTTAACACCAGGAGTAGATTACATCTCAAGAAAACACTTTCTTTGCTCATCCATAAGAAGCAACTCCTTATCTGTTTAATTTTAGTGGGCTTAAAATATTCAGTATACCATGCTGCAAACGAATGTGCTCTCATCCAAGCTTTGTAGTTCCATTTCTAAAGCACAGGCAAAGTAGATTTAACATAATTCTTAAGGGCCTTAGGATTTTTGGAGTGGTACATGAACATTGGCTTCAACTTAGAGTCACCAGCTGCATTTTCCCCTGACAAGGGAGTAAACCTGTCCTTTGAAGCTTTGGAGCCAGGCATTGACGTGTCCTGCCTCTAGCTCAGAAAGTCTTAGATGGCATCTTCTTCCAACATAAGACTGTTTTACCTCCTTTTGAAAATCAGTTGTTTAGGCTGGGCGTGGTGGCTCAGGCCTGTAATCCCAGCACTTTGAGAGGTCGAAGCAGGTAGTTCACCTGAGGTCAGGAGTTTGAGACCAGCCTGGCCAACATGGTGAAACCCTGTCTCTACTAAAAATACAAAAAATTAGCTGGGTGTGATGGCAGGTGCCTGTAGTCCCAGCTACTCGGGAGACTCTGCAGGAGAATTGCTTGAACCAGCGAGGTGCAGGTTGTAGTGAGCTGAGATCGTGCCACTGCACCTTGCACTTTTATGTTATGGAGACAGCTTCTTTCCTTAAACCTCGTAACCAACCTCTGCTGGCTTCCACCTCTCCGAGCTTTCATAGAGTTGAAGAGAGTTAGGGTCTTGGTCTGGATTAGGCTTTGGTTTAGGGGAATGTTGTGGTTAATCTTCTATCCAGACTGCTCAACCTTGCTTCATACTACAAGAAGGCTGTTTCGTTTTCTTATCATTTGTGTGTTTACTGGAGTAGCACTTTTAATTTTCTTCGAGAACTTTTCTTTTGCATTCACAACTCTTTGGCCCAAAGAAGCCTAGCTTTGGCCTATCTTGGCTTGCAGCTTGTCTTCCTTACTGAACTTAATCATTTCTACATTTTGATTTAAAAATGAGAGTTGCATGACTCTTCCTTTCACTCGGACACTTAGAGGCCATTGTAGGGTTGTTAATTGGCCTAATTTCAACATTGTTATGTCTCAGGGAATGGGGAGACCCAAGAAGAGGGACAGAGGGGAACAGCTGGTTGGTGAAATAGTCAGGACACACAATTTTTTTTTTCTGAGACTCTTGTCTCCAAGGCTGGAGTGCAGTGGCATGAGCTCGGCTCATTGCAACCTCTGCCTCGGAGATTCAAGCGATTTTCCTGCCTTAGCCTCCTGAGTAGCTGGGACTATAGGTATGCACCACCACACCCGGTTAATTTTTGTATTTTTAGTAGAGATGGGGTTTCATCATGTTGGCCAGGCTGGTCTTGAACTCCTGACCTCAGGTGATCCAGCCACCATGGCCTCCCAAAGTGCTGGGATTACAAGCGTGAGCCATCGTGCCCGGCCAGGACACACAACATTTATCAAGTTTGCAGTATTATAGGCCTGGTTTGTGGCACCCCAAGACAATTACAAATAGTAACAACAAGTATCACTGATCACAGATCACCATAGCAGACATAATGATAATGAAAAAGTTTGAAATATTGCGAGTATTACCATAGTGTGACACTAGAGACGTGAAGTGAGCACATCTGTTGTTGGGAAGACGGTGCTGCAAGACTTGCTTGATGCAGGGTTGCCACAAACCTTCAATTTATTTTTTAAAAAAAGGCAGTATCTATGAAGTACAATGAAACTAGGTATTCCTGCATTTTCTGTGTTCTAATATATCGACTGTATTGGATATTGGACTTGAGTGTGATCATTTCAGCTAGAGAGGATGCTTTATGTTCAGAGACCAGCTATACTCTGAGCCTCAGCTTCTGCTGAGGGAGCAGCCCTCATGGTAGCTTACACATTTGTGATGATGTCCTCTAGGATGTGACCCTTGCCACCCTGGCCTCAGCTGGCTGATCTTAACAAAGGTACTTGTCGAAAGCAGTGGAATAGCAGTCATCTCACTAGGCTTTTGAAGGCCATTTTCAAGAATTCCTGTCCCTCATTAGAGCTGCTTTTTAACTACAAGGGATGTGCCATGTCATGAAGAATTTCAATCTCTGTGAAACCTGGCATTCTTCTTTCTGTATGTATCTTTAAAATATTTTCCTGCTCCCAGCATTTGGGGTGACCTGACTGAGTCTGTCTGTTTCAACCAGAATTGCTAAACAGTAAGTGTAAAGTAACATTTTCTTGCCAAAACTATGATAGAGTTAAGCCTGTATTTAGACCTACAGTTTTTGGTGGTATAGCGGAGTAATACATTTGCAAATATTGTAAGATGTTTTTAAATCACAAGGGATAATTTCCCTACTTTCACCAGGTGTAGGATATAAAAAGGTGACATGGAGTTTGGTTAGATTTAACCTTGTAACAAGTCTTCTTACAACTTTCATTTCAGTTCCCTTGTTCCTACTGAGGCAGTCTGTAATGTCCTGCAGCTTTTGACTTCATATAGTAGACTAGTGTTGAAGCCCGTGTTCTCCTTTCTGTGCAGAAGCCTTGCAGATCTATACCCAGAGAGCAATCCAGTAATCCCCTTCTCCTTGGCATTTGGCTTTGGGTGCTTTTCAGAATTAGTAATGTTACTTTATCAGTTGCTGGACACTTAAGTTGTTTCTGTTTTTTGGCTATTACAGGTAATGTGTCTATAAACATTCCTGTACAAGTGTTTTGTTTGATCACCTGTTTTAAATTCTTTTGGGGATATATACCTACAAGTGGAATTGCTTAGTCGTATGGTAACTCTGTTTAATTATGGAGGCACTTCCAGACCCTTTTCCAAAGTGGCTGCACTATTTTGTATTCCTGCTTGCAGTGTATAAGTATGTAGATTTCTCTGCATCCTCGTTAACACTTGCTATTACCTGTTTTTTATTCTAGTCATCCTAGTGGGGGCGAAGTGGTGTCTTGTAGTTTTGATTTGCAGTCTGCTGATAACTAACGATGTTGAGGATCTTTTCATTTACTTATTGGCATTTGCGTATTTTCTTTGATGTCTGTTCAGATCCTTTGGCTATTTTTAGATGGGGTTATTTGTCTTTTTTATTATTGAGTTTTAAGAGTTTTTATATATCCTGGATACATACCTTTGTCAGGTATGTGATTTGTGACTTCCCCCCCTCCATTTTCTGGGTTGTCTGCTTTCTTGATAACATCTTTTGAAGCACAAAAGCTTTTACTTTTGTTAAGTTCAAATTACCTATTTTTTTGTTGTTTGTATTTTAGTGTCACGTCTAAGAATCCTTCGCCAAATCTGAGGTAAAGAAGGTTTATCCCTGTGTTTTCTTCAGAGTTTTATAGTTTTAGCTCTTGCATTTAGGTCTATGATTCCTTTTGAGTTAATTTTTGTATTTGGTATGAGGTAAGGTCAACTTTGTTGTTTTGCATGTGGTTATAATGGTTGTTCCAGCACCATTTGTTGAAAAGATTGTTCATTCCCCATTGAATGATCTTGGCACACTTGTCAAAAATCTCAGTATTCTTAATTTGTGTTCGTGCAAAGGAGATGAAGTATTTTTTCTGAAAAAGCCCTCATATTTCATGCAAAAATGGCTTGCAAATACCTGGTAGTCACCAGGTTTTCAGAGTATATATTAACTTGCCCAGCTTCTAAAATTGCTAGAGCTACTTTTGCAACTGCTTCTAAGTCTTTGCATACTTTAATGCTTAAAAACAAATTTAATAGCAGGTTTTACACTTGGTTTTAGAATGTAATTATGAACACATTGTATTAGCAACTTGATACTTTTCCTTTTTTAAAAAAGTAAATGCTTCCTTAAAAGAAATACTTCCATTTATTTTACAGAATACAGTTGAATTACATAATACATTTTTGCATATAAGCAGAAATATTGAAACACCTTAAACTCTTAAAGCAAAGGATAAGGTATAGTGTAAAGCGTTATGCATTTTGAGTATTGCCGAAATCAAATTAGGAAGGAGAGATTTGTGATAGTTATACATTAATAATTATAATTTGATTGATAATAGAAGAAAACAAAACATTTGAATGCAAATAATTTAGTATATGTAGCTATTAAAGAATTTTGCTTCTCAAACAGTGAAAACAATGCATATTCTGGAAGCATTCTGTACATGGCAAATACTGTAAGTTCCCACTTTCTTCAAGAGAAATAAGCAATGGCCAAGTTATATACATGCTAATGGCAGCCATTTAATCCGTGGAAATCCTCCAGTGGTGGTTAGAATTCTCATATGATAATTTGGGATATATGGAGAGCACTGTTAAAGTGGTAGGTAATGGGAAAAGAGCATCAGGAGTATCGGCCAGTTATGGCCAGGAGTTGGTAAACTAGGTGTAATTTTACCACGATTTGGCACTTTTTCTTAAAAACAAATTCTAAATGGTGGTTAAGCTTCCCAGGCCAGTGCTTAGAATCGTAGTATGTAGCACCAAACCCAAGCATTCTCCACAGTAATATACCCAAAGAGGGGGAAGGTTCATTTGTGAGATCAGGGATTCATCCCCTGCTAGCCTCCCATGATGTTGAAAAGAAATCATAACCTTAAAAACTAATAGCTCAGATATACAAAAAAGAACATTAGATGTCTTTTTCAAAAATCTCCAAGCAAGTGCACAACTCTCCAACATTTATATGAAACCTACATCACAAGGTGATTTGTCATAACAATAAAAAGGAGTTCTTTTTACTGTTATCCTCACTTCAAGTCATGATATATAATAGCTTCTAAAGTCCCTGAGCTTGGTAAGGCAACTAGTAATTTGCATGTCTTGTTTTTGTTTCTATTTCTGTTAATACCAAAAAGTGTGAAAGTTAATAAAAAATTAGAGCCTGCTTTAGAAAATACAGGCAGCTTAGGGGTAAAATAAATAATAATTACATGTTGCAACAAAAGATAATCTTGCATTATTATTTATTTTCTTTATCTGTTATTTAAAAATATTCCTCTTTATTCTGATTCAAAAGGAAAACTCCTGGAACTATTTATATATGAAACATAACAACAACAACAACAATTAAATACTGAAGTTAGAAAAATTAATTTGCCTGTGGTCACCTAGCTAGGAGGTAGAGAAGCAAACCTCAAGCTGTGTGGTTCCAGAGCCCACTTTCTTACCTACTCCCCTCTACTAGTGGAATACAGACCTCTGCAAATTTCACTTACTCCTTCCTCTAATCTCCCTAACACCAGGCTAAGAACACAGAAATGTTTGCCTGCAATACGTATAGTTTATAGAACTTTTTCTTATGAACTCAACTCTAAGTGGTGGTTAAGTTCCCCTGAGATTCAGCTATAAACATTTCCATTAAAAATGTTTATATTACATAGAAAAAGCATGTATTAAGTACTTCCAAGCTTTGGGAATACATTAATTTGCATTTTTGCAGTATGCTACTTACCTTAGGCTTGCTTCACCCGATAAAAAACCACAAGACTGACTAACTCAAACAAGCATCCCTAGCTCTAGGAAAGTTGCCACGTGGGGATAAAATTGCACCTTTATTTTTTAAGTCTTTCTTAAGGATTTACTATCCATGTAAGACACGTTTATATTCTCTGAATGTTCAGTGCTTTGCCCTACTGATTGCTTTAAGAAGTAATTTGGTTTCTTGCCACTGCTCTATCTTTAGGCATATTATCTTTTTTTGACTATGGTTCAGTCAAAACGTGTTTTCATGTACTTCCTATCGCTCAGATATGGTGCTACAAAATAGAATGTGAAATTTGGACTAGCAGGACTGTCTTTACCTCTGTGGTATCTGATATCATTTGGTATCTAATTCTTTTGCCAGTGGACCATCTAATTTCTATTATTTTGGTTAGATGATTAATACGACTTTGAGTGGACCTAGTGGTATAATTTGAAAAACAAACAAAACATATTCTCAGTCTTTATCAGCCATTATGTTTAAAGTGGAGATCTTGCCAGTTTAATAGGTCTTTATGGTTATTTAAAATTTTGTATAATTACTGTGACTACATTAGAGATTAAAGAGGACAAAACTCAATTGTGTCCAAGAGATTGTTACTGTTGAAGATGGAATAAGAGTAGGTTATTTAGTAATGTATATGGAACTCCCAAAAATCAGACACCGTGATAGTTACTTGGGATACAAGATAAAGAGAAGTTTCTGATGTCAAATAATGCACACTTTGGTTGGGAGATACAACGTGTGATAAATGCTTTGATGCTAAATAAACAAGAATAGCATGTTCTTCATATTGCAGAAACAGAACTTCCTGAGAAGATGAGGCCTGAACTATTTTACCTCAGTTCCCGTAAATGCAGAATATGAGGCAGAAGGCATATGTGTTGTTATACTTCACTTCTCTCATTTTATAGGTAGGGAAATTCAGACACAGAGGTTAATTTTTCTAAGTTTACTCAGGAATGACAGGACTTGGACTAAAATTGTTTCATGGAATTGCTTTAATAAGGGTGAGGATAATGTTGTGAGAAATAATTTCTCATAGCAATTGCTTAAAAGTGCTGCTAGTGGCTGGGCGCAGTGGCTCACACCTGTAATACCAACGCTTTGGGAGGCCAAGGCGGGCGGATCACGAGGTCAGGAGATCAAGACCATCCTGGCTAACACAGTGAAACCCCGTCTCTACTAAAAATACAAAAAATTAGTCGGGCATGGTGGTGGGTGCCTGTAGTCCTGGCTACCCGGGAGGCTGAGGCAGGAGGATGGCGTGAACCCGGGCGGCAGAGCTAGAAGTGAGCTGAGATCGCCCCACTGCACTCCAGCCTGGGCGACAGAGCGAGACTCTGTCTCAAAAACAACAACAACAACAACAAAAAAACAGGACTCCTGGCAATATAAAATGAAACAAGGAAAGGACCAGACCCTCTCAATGTCATTTTGGCTGTAGGCTAAGAAACTAGAATTTCTTGCTTTCTATATTATTTAGGTTCATTACACATATCATTAATCAGCAGGGAATTTTTGCCAAATTATGTTCACAAATTATGTTTTGTTTCCAAATAATTATTTCTGTAGAATCTATAGAGTGTACTCGATAATGAAATTATTTTTTGAGGGGGAGGTGCATATAATGTTAATGTGGACAGATAGTGCAACTTAAGGTGATTTGTTTTACTTCCAAGTTGCACTGTCCTTCAGATGCCTAATTAGGAGGTAAGTTGACTTGGGCATGATTGCTTTAGTTAAGTTTCTAATTTACTAAGGACTGATTTGGGTCTATAAAAAATAAGTGAGTCTCTTTTAGATTTGAGTAAGACTGTTATGACCCTTGCCATGATATGAATTTTTCAAAATCACGATGTATTGAATAATTCCTAGTGATTACTAAGCACGTATCATGGTTGTAAAAGTTTTGCTAAATACATTGTTGTCTTAGAGTCTCGTTCAGAGTTTTTAATGGCTTTTCCTAGTTCCTTTTTTAAAAAAATGATTGGGCATTTAGAAATATGTAGTACTGTTCCAGGTGAGTGACTTTCTTAGTATTTATTAAATTCATATGATTGTAGTAACTCTGAGAATTATAAAGTAGGGGAAAAATTGAACTCACTGAGGGGAGGGCCTCTCAGCTTGAGGCCTTTCTTGTTTAATCAAGTTGTCTAGTGTAGTGTATAAACTTGATTGAACCAAGCAGAGCTATTGAAGAATATTTTAATTAAGTTTTATAGAGCAGCCCGATACTCTTTTTCTTCTGAGGAAATATAGTTTTGAACATAAACTTACTTTCTTTATTGCATTTTCTTGCAACAACTTGGTCTTTGGATTTAGATTTGGATTTGAATCCTGACCATGTCACTTATTAGCTATATGACTTTGGGCAAATTACTAAAACATCTCCGAATCAGTATTCTCAGCAGTGAAAGAAAGGATATAGAACCCAAGTCATAAAGCTCTTCTGAGGATTACATGAAATAATTAAGAGTCTGGTATCATGCTAACCTAGATGAATTTTCTTTCTCTCTTTGAATCTGTAGCCTTCAGTTTCCCATTGGCTTCCTTGATAGAACTGTAAATGTGCATTTTCTTATAAACGTTTAATACATTCAAAATATTACCTTCTTATACCTCATGAAAAAGTGTGAAGGAAGTAATGGTGAAAATCTGCTACTATGTTATATAAAAATACTGGACTAGAAAGATTCTAATCATGTCTCTTGTCATCCTTTGTAATTTTGAAAAACTTAGAGGAAATTTAAGTCTAGTTTGTCATATTTCTTTTTGCTAACATAATTGAATTTGTCCAAATGGATGAAAGTGAAGTTATTCTGTGAGCCAGTTTTGAATAAGTTGTAGTGCCTGGATCAGTACTGTCCAATAGAAATATAATTTCTGCCACATATGCAATTTAAAATTTTCTAGTAGCCATGTTAGAAAAAAAGAAAAACCAAGTGAACTTAATTGTAAGACATTTTATTTCACTCCATATAAACAATCTTATTTCAACACATAATCATATAAAAATTAGAGATAGTTTATATTATTTTGCTAAATTTTTGAAATTGAAAATCTAATGTATTTTATACTTGTAGCACATCTCAGTTGAACTAATTACATTTTAAGAGCTACATGTGGCTGGTGGCTACGGTAGCACAGGTGTATAGCACATCTATAAAATGCATTACTACAACAGTAGATGGCTTTTGCACACTGTAGGATATTTGTGATAAAAGAACGTCATTTATTATTGCCAGTCTAAAGTTTGTCTCCAGTTCTTAGTAGTCATTTAACGGTGAGAATTTACCTATCGTTGCAATCTGTTCAACAAATGATTTCACCAGTTTTCATTGTCCATTCCCAAGTATTTAAAATTTTCAAAGACCTCAAATATATGTACTTCACATTAATTATATCTGTAAGAAGGACATGAAAAGGTTTGTATTTTGAAAAGCTGATTCTGGCTTATTATGAAGAATAGATTGGGATGGGGTCAGAGGATAGGGAGGGAGACCAGTAAGGAGGTCATTGTCGTTGACCCATGAGAAATAACTGGCAGATTGATCTCGGGCTGAGGAGGGATTTTTTTGTTTGTTTGTTTTTTGTTTTGCTTGTGTGCATTTTAAAGATGATCAATACTTGAAATGTGAGGTATCTTGCTGGGAAGAAGCAGTTGAACATATGAGAGAAAAGAATAATTGACAGGGTGATCCTAAGAAAAGGTAGGGAGAGATGAAGCTTAGATATGAAGAGGATTTTCCCCCAACCTTGGCGGAAAGGCTTCCTTCTTGCTTTTCCTTCCCTCCTCTTTTTTGCTTCCCTTTTCCTTTTTTTCCTCCTTTTTCCCCCCTAACCTCTAGACGATGTGGGAGGTAAGGAAAAAAAAGGCTGAGGCCTTTCTGATGATCTGCAGGACATTGTGAAAACTTCTGTAACACAAAGTCATTCCTCACCAGTTAAAATAACAGTAACTGTTTTTGCTTTGGTGACTCATTGGCAACTCTAGTAATTGCTGTTCCCCTCAGATGCTTTACCTGCTGCTCTGTGCTCCCTTTTCTGGCCACCTTCCTATAACTCGTCACTCTTTCTGCCGTGGCTGTTGTCAACTTCTGCTGCTATTATAGTTCCCAATTTTATGTCTCATACTCAGGCTCCTCAAAAATGGGAATAGAATTGGATTGGTTAGCAATTAGCCAGAATCGAGTTGCTTCTGTTGGGGACTGCCAGGTTTGCTCATGTCCAGTTCTAAAGATAGTTACCTTTGGCACAGAGGCCAGTTTCTTATTCTTAGAAATGTAGCCAAGTTAATGGGGTCACATGACGCAAAGATTGGGCAAAGAACTGCTTCTGGTTGCTTTCCTTAGAAGGTGTTTTAAGGAAACACGGTGGGTGTTTTTTGTCCTATTCATTACCTAGGATGTGCTATAGTTTTTACAATTCTCAGCCATAGGTGGAGAGCTTTTTTGCTTGATCCTTAACTTACTGTTGGTGGTAATGATGATAGCAGCCTCACCTGTCACTTATTTGAGTATTTCCTATGTATGGGAACTATATTAAGCACTTTACATGTAGTAACTCATGACTTATATGATACATTTTACTGATGAAAAAACTGAGGTACAGTGAAATATGAAGTGACTTGTTCAAAGTTTATTGCTTCTTAGTAATGGAACTGTAATTTGAATAAGGCAGCCAGCAATCCGTAGCATAACATTTCTGAACTATGGTTGACCAGGGTGATTATCAAATTTCCCCTTAATTTTAAAGATGAGAAAATCGAGAGAGAGTTTAGGTGACTTGTTTGATGTCACAGAATTGGTCATTGCCAGGTGCTCAGTTTCTGATTCCTAGACCAGTGCTTTTTTCTACTACAGAATAAGTACCCAAGACATAGAAGGTTTTGCATACTAATCATGAAACCCAAACCTGTGTTAGCAGCTATCATAGAAGTGGATACATAATATATAGCTGTATAATAATCATCCATGTAGATTTTTATGTTATTAGACTACTATTTAGCTTAAAAATGACATATGTACAGAGAAAAGTAAACAGGAGACTGAGCTTCATTAGTCACATGAGTTGATTGAGTCAATCTCCTTATTTCCAGCAGGTGAAAGCTCTGTCTCCCAGGTTGAATCTTTCAGGTTATATGTGGCAGTGATCAAGAAATATCCAGTTCAATGCATGGTATAGGAGAGCATTTGGAATACAGTGAAGGTTCAGAAGGTTCATTCCTCTGGAGAATTTGGTAGAGAAACCTAGTATTAAATATACAAACTAATTGTGCTAGATGTAAACTTTTCTTCGTTTGGAAAAATTTGTTTTCATATCCATCTTGATAGTTTAGTGAAATATGAAGTAAACACTGTGAAGTAACACTGTGAAGTTAAGTGGCATTACTAAAGGACTGACAGAATAGCCTTGGCTTAACTAATGACGTAAAGATATAACTCTAATGTCTATGCATAGTCAGATCCACTGATATTTAAATTAAACTCTGAAGAATATCTTTACTTGCTGCTTAAAAGTTAATGAAATACAGAAGCCTAGTATGATCCTCTAAGTCAACAAAATAAGACTATCTGAGAATCTTTTCCTTATTAGAAATATAAATTCTCAGGCATCATCCTAGACCTATTGAATCAGAAACAAGGTACGTTCAGAGTGACACTCAGCAATCTGGATTTAACAAGCCCTCCAGGTGACCCCAATGCGTGCTGAAGTTTGAGAACCACAGCCAAAGAAGAAACCAAATTATCAGTTGAAATAATTTCATTTTGATTATGTTGGAGAAGAATAACATTTTCCTGCCACAGTTTTGGAATTATTAATAAGGAATTAGGAATTGGGAAGTCTTAGTTTAATTTTTGTCTCAGACATGCACTAATTGACCTTAAGGAAGTTTCCTGACCTTGTTTAAGGCCACAGCTTCTTTCTCTGAAAAAATGGAACGATACAGTCTACCAGGAAAGATTATAGCAAGGATTGGAAATAAATGTAAGTGCTAAATACTTAATAGGCATTACAATATCATTGATCGTTACTTAATTCTTTTTCAATTTTGTTGTCTTCTCCCAGTTTAGAGGGTATGGCTTCCTCAACACTATTTACAGTTGCTAAAGCTAATTTGAAACATTAATTATGTGATAATTCAGAGATATCAGTTCTTTACCTTCCTAAATCTAGTGTTATTCTTGGTATATTGTGTACATACTCTAATGCTTTGTCATCTAATACTGCATTAGGAGAGTGAACTCAGTTCACTTGAGAAAATGATTTTATCAAATTGCCTGTTAACTTCTAGCCTGGATTAAATTTCTAGAATCTAGAAGGAAACAAGTCCACTTTAGTCACTGTAGTTGAAAGTAGAAAATTGGAAGAATAATTTTATTCTGGGTCTCTTTGGGACTAAGTTATACCTTATTTATTTATTGGCTTTTCAAAGTATTTAAGGTGAATTTTAGCACACTCAAGATAATTGAATGTGTTTATTTGTAAAGTGAGAGTTGGACTCGTACTTCTGTGGCACTGAGAGAATGACGTTGATAGCGTGAATGTTGGCTAAGCAGGATTCATCTTTCTGATCCTACATTGTGTCTCCCTCCTTTTTTCTTTTTGAATTAATTTTGTTTTGTAATTATGAAAACATTTTCATGTTTCCAAAGTAAAGGCTATAAAACAGTGTACAATTAAGTCTAGCTTCGAAGTCTATCCTCTGTCTTTATTGTTCCTTTCCTTCCCCTACAGAGAATCATTTTTATTCATTTTTGGATTCTTCCTTTTAAAAAACATAAACACACATTCATTTTTATCTTCCCTTTTGCACCAAAGGTTAACGTTTGTTTACACTCCTCTGCACCTTGCTTTTCTCACTCGGCCCATAGCACTTGTATATCTCGTTATACCATTTTACAACTGCATAATGATACTCAGCTGCATAGTACTTTATCATGTAGATTGTCCTAGTTTGTTTAGTCATCTTCTATTTATAGATATTTAGGTTGCTTCCAGTCGATGAAGTAGTGTGGTGCTTCCATATGGTTATAAATAGAATTTTGCCGATATTTCTTTGGAGTAGATTCCTAGAAGTGAGACTGTGGTTCAAAGGATAAATACAGATGTTATTTTGCTAGGCATTGCCTACTTGCCCTACATAAAGGTTGTAACACCCTTTATTCCCATTAGCAATGCATGAGAATCCCTGCTTCCTTACAGCTTTGTCAGTAGAGTATGTCAGACTTTTAGATTTTTTTGCTAATTTGATAGGTGAGAAATGATTACATCAGTGTAGTTTTAATTAGTGTTTCTCTTATGAATGACATTAAACATCTTTTTATTTACACTTTTGGAACTATCTTTATGCTCAGTTTTTTTCAAGAAGTATTTATTGGTCACTACTGCTGCTATTATCTTGAAGAATTACTCTTTGGGTATTTCCCCACAGGGATGGTAGTAATACTCGTTGAAGAAACAGAGTATCACCAGGCGTGTATGATTTAAGAAAAAAAAAAAAGATCACTGATCACAGATCACCACAACAGATAAAATGAAAACATTTGAAGGCTGGGTGTAGTGGCTCTTGCTTGTAATCTCAGCACTTTGGGAGGTCGAGGCAGGTGGATCACTTGAGGCCAGGAGTTCGAGGCCTGCCTGGCCAACATGGTGAAACCCTGTCTCTACTAAAAATACAAAAATTAGCCAGGCGTGGTGGTGCATGCTTGTAATCCCAGCTACTTGGGAGACTGAGGCAGAAGAATCGCTTGAACCCTGGAGGTGGAGGTTGTGGTGAGCTGAGATCATGCCACAGCACTTCACCAGCCTGGGCAACAGCGAGACTCCATCTCAAAAAAAAAAAAAAAAGTCTTTCTTGTTTCAAAGAGTTCACAGCCCAATTGGGGGAGAAAAGACTTGCATGAAGATTATCATCGTTCAGAGAAATAGATGTTGATGGAGCTCTCATAAGTGCTGTGGGAGCATTGAGCCTGGAGTGGAGAGACTTGGGTACAGGGAAGGTATCAGAAGATCATTGCTTAGCATATGAGGTAATATTTAGAATGAGCTTATAAGGAAGAGGAAGAGATTGCTAGGCTGACCCTGCTGGGGAAACTATTCCAACTAGGGGAAGCAATGCAAAGGAAGAGTATGACTGATGTTTGAGGACTCACTGGTTACTGGTTTTGTAGATGATGGTGAAGGTAGGCATTGAGACTACAGCTGGACCATCGGGATTTGATGAAGGTGCTTGTTGACCCTAAACCCATTTCTAAATTAGATTAACTTTAGCAATGCCAAGTTGAAAATTTTGATTAAAATGTCATGTTTCTGTTTTCTCAATTTTTCTCATTGACACATGCTTTGTCTCTTGATAATCTTCTTGGTCCTTACACTTTTGGGTGAACTTTGGAGGGGAACCCTGGGGAAGTAAGTCAAGTGATTTCATTCCCTCCTTCCCATTTTACTGTTGAGCAAGCCTAAAGCCTTTATATTTTGTCTGTGTCATACTTTTAATTTATCCTTACTACTTCCTTTATGCTAAATTTGAGCCTCCTTATTCAGGAGCTTGTTTCATTTGGTTAAGGGAGAAAGATCTTTCTCATATGAATTTATAAGGCTGGAAAGATAGGCAGGCTAGATGGTTAGAAGTCTTGTATCTCATTTTGAGGAATTTGTGTTTTGTTTTTTTTTTTTTTGAGACGGAGTCTCGCGCTGTGTCACCCAGGCTGGAGTGCAGTGGCGCGATCTCGGCTCACTGCAAGCTCCGCCTCCCAGGTTCACGCCATTCTCCTGCCTCAGCCTCCGAGTAGCTGGGACTACAGGCGCCCGCCACCACGCCCGGCTAGTTTTTTGTATTTTTAGTAGAGACGGGGTTTCACCATGTTAGCCAGGATGGTCTTGATCTCCTGACCTCGTGATCCACCCGCCTCGGCCTCCCAAAGTGCTGGGATTACAGGCTTGAGCCACCGCGCCCGGCCGTGTTTTGTTTTATAGTTTGTGTAGAGCCTTTAAAAATCTGAAATGGATAAAGGACAGAGGAAAGAGGTTGGAGGAAGGGAATGGCAAAATTAGCTTTGCATTTTTGAGAGGTAAAGAATGACTGTCTTGAGGAAGGTGAATTGGAGAAGGTACAGTATAGACTAGAGAGGAGAGGTCTCCAGACCAGCAGAAGCAGTATCACCTGAGAACCTGTTAGAAGTACAGGTTTTCAGACCCCATCCCAGACCTACTGAATGAGAAATTCTGGGGGTTGGGTGCAACACGCTGTGTCTTACTTGATTTTGATGCACACTAAAGTTTGAGACTAGAAATTCGAAGATAGCCTACACGACAGTTTGGGAAGTGCTTTTCATGTGAATTATGTAGTTGACTTTTGTTGATGTTCATTATGCTGAGATGTTCATTATAAGTGCTTTTCGCATGAATTACATAGTTGTGTTGAGATGTTCATTTTATATATATATATATACACACACACTTAATACACACACACATACATATACTACAATTTTGTGATTCAGGTTTTTAAAAAATTTCGGTAGGTTTTTGGGGAACAGGTGGTGTTTAGTTATGTGAATAAGTTTCTCGCTGGTGATTTCTGAGATTTTGGTGCACCTGTCACCCGAGCAGTGTACACTGCACCCAGTGTGAAGTCTTTTATCCTTCACCCCACTCCCACCATTTTCCATGGGTCCCCGAAGTTCATTGTATCATTCTTATGCCTTTGTGTACTCATAACTTAGCTCCTACTTGTGAGAACATACAGTGTTTGGTTTTCCAGTCCTCAGTTACTTCACTTAGAGTAATATCTCCAATTCCATCCAGATTGCTGTAAATGCCACTATTTCATTCCTTTTCACGACTGAGTAGTATTCCATGGTATAAATATATATATGCCACATTTTCTTAATTCACTCATTGATTGATAGGAATTTAGGCTGGTTCTGCAGTTGCAAATTGTGCTGCTATAAACATGCATTTGTAAATACCTTTTTCGTATAATGACTTCTTTTCCTTTGGATTGATACCCAGGAGTGGGATTGCTGGATCAAAGGGTAGATCTGCTTTTAGTTCTTTAAGGAATTTCCACACTGTTTTCCTTAGTGTTTGTACTAGTTTACATTTTCACTAACAGTGTGAAAGTGTTCCCTTTTTACCACATCCACACCAACTTCTGTTATTTTTTGATTATGGCCATTTTTTCAGGACTAAGTTGGTATCACATTGTGGTTTTGCTTTGCATTTCTCTGATAATTAGTGATTGTTGAGCATTTTTTCATGTTTGTGGGCCTTTTGTACATCTTCTTTTAAGAATTGTCTATTCGTGTCCTTAGCCTACTTTTTGATGGGATTGTTTGTTTTTTTCTTGCTGATTTGTTTGAGTTCCTTGTAGAATCTAGGTATTAGTCCTTTGTCAAATGCATAGATTGTGAAGATTTTCTCCTACTCTGTGGGTTGTCTGTTTCCTGATTATTTCTTTTGCTATGCACAAGCTTTTTAGTTTAATTAAGTCCCATCTGTTATCCTTTTTTGTTGTTGTGTTTGCTTTTGGGTTCTTGGTCATAAAGTCTGTGCCTAAGCCAATGTCAAGAAAGATTTTTTCAATGTTATGTTCTAGAATTTTTATGATTTCAGGTCTTAGATTTAAGTCTTTGATCCATCTTGAGTTGATTTTTGTATAAGGTGAGAGATGAGGGTCCAGTTTCATTCTTCTCTACGTGTGGCTTGCCAATGATCCCAGCACCATTTGTTGAATAGGGTGTCCTTTCTCCACCTTATGTTTTTGTTTGCATTGTTGAAGATCAGCTGACAGTAAGTATTTGGGTTTATTTCTGGGTTCTCTATTCCGTTCCATTGGTCTGTGTGCCTATTTTTATACCAGTACCATGCTCTTTTGGTGACTATGGCCTTATGGTATAGTTTGAAGTCCGGTAATGTAATGCCTCCAGATTTGTCCTTTTTACTTAGACTTGCTTTGGCTATGTGGGCTCTTTTTTGGTTCTGTATGAATTTCAGGATTGTTTTTCTAGTTCTGTGAAGAATGATGATGGTATTTTGATGTTAATTGCATTGAATTTGTAGATTGCTTTTGGCAGTATGGTCATTTTCACAATATTGATTCTACCCATCCATGAGCATGGGATGTGTTTTCATTTCTTTGTGTCATCTGTGATTTCTTTCAGCAGTGTTCTGTACTTTTCCTTGTAGAGGTCTTTCACCTTCTTGGTTAGGTATATTCCTAAGTATTTTTTTTTTTGCAGCTATTGTAAAAGGTGTGGAGTTCTTGATTTGATTCTCAGATTGGTTGCTGTTGGTATATAGCATGGCTGCTGATGTATGTACATTAATGTTGTACACAAATGTTTCAGTTTCCTGAAACTTTGCTGAATTCATTTACCAGTTTTAGGAGCTTTTTGGATGAATTTTTAGGGTTTTCTACGTATACAATCATATCATCAGCAAATAGCAATAGTTCGACTTCCTCTTTACCAATTTGGATGCCATTATTTCTTTTTCTTGTCTGGTTCCTCTGGCTAGGACTTCCAGTACTGTGTAGAATAGAAGTGGTGAAAGTTGGCATCCTTGTCTTGTTCCAGTTCGTAAGGGGAATGCTTTCAACTTTTCCCCATTCAGTATAATGTTGGCTGTGGGTTTGTCATAGATGGCTTTTATTACCTTAAGATATGTCCCTTTTATGCCGATTTTGCTGAGGCTTTTTCATAAAGGGATATTGGATTTTGTCAAATGCTTTTTCTACGTCTATTGAGATGATCAGGTGATTCTTGTTTTTAATTCTGTTTATGTGGTGTATCACATTTATTGATTTGTGGATGTTAAGCCATGCCTGCATCCCTCTTATGAAATCACTTGATTATGGTGGATTATCGTTTTGATATGCTGTTGGATTTGGTTAACTAGTATTTGGTTGAGGATTTTTGCATCTCTGTTCATCAGGGATGTTGGCCTGTAGTTTTTTTTTTGTTATGTCCTTTCCTGGTTTTGGTATTAGGGTGATGTTGGCTTCATAGAATGATTTGGGGGGATACCCTCTTTCTCTTTTGTGATAGTGTCATTAGGATTGATACCAATTCTTCTTTGAATATCTGATGGAATTCAGCTGTGAATCCATCTGACCATGGACTTTTTTTTGTTGGTAACTTTTTAATCACCACTTCAATCTCACTGCTTGTTACTAGTCTGTTCAGAGTTTGTATTTCTTCCTAGTTTAATCTACAAGGGTTGTATATTTCCAGGAATTTATCCATCTCCTCTAGGTTTTCTAGTTTATTTGTGTAATGGTGTTTGTAGTAGCCTTGAATAATCTTTGTATTTCTGTGGTATTGGTTGTAATATCTCCTGCTTCATTTCTAATTATGCTTATTTGGATCTTCTCTCTTTTTTTCTTGGTTAATCTTGCTAATGGTCTATTTCTCATTTCAAAAAACCAACTTTTTGTTTCTTTTATCTTTTGTGTTTGTTTGTTTCTATTTCATTTAGTTCTGTTCTGATCTTGGTTACTTCTTCTTTTGGGTTTGGGTTTGGTTTGTTCTTGTTTCTCTGTTTCCTTGAGGTGTGACCTTAGATTGTCTGTCTGTGCTCTTTCAGACTTTTTGATGTAAGCATTTAATACTATACACTTTCCTTTTAGCACCACTTTTGCTGTTTCCCAGAGGTTTTGATAGGTTGTGTCACTATTATTGTTCAGTTCAAATACTTTTAAAATTCCCATCTTGATTTTAATGTTGACCCAATCATCATTCAGGAGCAGGTTATTTAATTTCCATGTATTTTTATGGTTTCAAGGGTTCCTTTTGGAGTTGATTTCCAATTTTATTCCACTGTGATCTGAAAGAATACTTGATATAATTTTGATTTCCTTATATTTGTTGAGACTTGTTTTGTGCCCTATGATGTGGCCTGTCTTGGGGAATGTTCCATGTGCTGATGAAGACAATGTATATTCTGCAGTTGTTGGGTAGAATATTCTGTAAATGTTAAGTCCAGTTGTCCTAGGGTATAGTTTAAGTCCATTGTTTCTTTGTTGACTTTTTGTCTTGATGACCTGTCTAGTGCTGTCAGTAGAGTACTGAAGTCCCCCACTATTATTGTGTTGCTGTCGATCTCATTTCATAGGTCTAGTAGTAATTGTTTTATAAATTTGGGAGCTCCAGTGTTAGGTGCATATGTATTTAGGATTTTGATATTTTCCTGTTGCACTATTCCTTTTATCATTGTATAATGTCCCTCTTTGTCTTTTGTAAGTACTGTTGCTTTAAAGTCTGTTTTGTCTGATATAAAAACTACTCTTGCTTTTGGTGTCCATTTGCATGAAATATCTTTTTCTAGTCCTTTACCTTAAGTTTATGTGAGTGCTTACGTGTCAGGTGAGTCTCTTGAAGACAGCAGATAGTTGGTAAATTCTTATCCATTCTGCCATTCTGTATCCTTTAAGTGGAGCATTTAAGCCATTTACAAACAATGTTATTGAAATGTGAGGTACTGTTCTATTCATTGTCCTATTTGTTGCCTGAATACCTTTTTCTTCTTCTTTTTTTTTTTTTTCCGTTGTGGTGGTGTTTTATAGGGGCTGTGAGATTTATGCTTTAAGGAGATTTTATTTTGGTGTATTTTGAGGATTTGTTTCAAGATTTAGAGCTCGTTTTCATATTCTCTCAGCGTTTGAAAAAGTCTGTATTGTTCATTTATAAAGCTTAGTTTTGCAGGATACAGAATTCTTGGCTGATAATTGTTTTATTTAAGGAGATTAAACGTAGGACTTCAGCTCTTCTAGCTTGTAGGATTTCTGCTGAGAAACCTGCTGTTAATCTGATAGATTTTTCTTTATAGGTTACCTGATGCTTTTGCCTCACAGCTCTTTAGATTCTTTCCTTTGTCTTGACTTTAGACAACCTGATGACTGTGCCTAGGTGATGATCTTTTTATGATGAATTTCCCAGGTGTTCTTTGAGCTTCTTGTATTTAGATGTCTAGAACTCTAGCAAGGTCGGAGAAGTTCTCCTCAATTATTCTCTCAAATATGTTTTCCAAACTTTTAGATTTCTCTTCTTCCTCAAGAACAATTATTCTTAGGTTTGGTTGTTAAACATAATCCCAAACTTCTTGGAGGCTTTTTTCATTTTTCAAAATTCTTTTTTCTTTGTCTTTGTTGGATTGGGTTGATTCGAAAGCCTTGTCTTTGAGCTCTGAAGTTCTTTCTTCTACTAGTTCGATTTTATTGCTGAGACTTTCCAGTACATTTTTCATTTCTCTAAGTGTGTCCTTGGTTTCCAGAAGTTGAGATTGTTTTTTATTTATGCTATTTCACTGAAAATTTTTCCATTCGTATCCTGTATTCATTTTTTTAAAAAAATTCTTTAAGTTCGACTTTACCTTTCTCTGGTGCTGCCTTGATCGGTTTAAAAGTTGACCTGAATTTTTTTTCTGGCATGTTAGAGGTTTTGTGTTGGTTTGTATTCACTGCTGGTAAGTTAGTGTGATCTTTTCAGGGTGTTGAAGAACCTTGTTTTGTCATGTTACTGGAATTGTTCTTTTTGGTTCCTTCTCATTTTGGTAGACTATATTGGAGGGAAGATCTGGAACTCAAGGGCTGCTGTTCAGTATCTTTTGTCACACGGGGTGCTCTCTTGATGTGCTCCCTGCTTTCCTATAGGGATGGGTCATCCTGAGAGCTGAACTACAGTAATTGTTGTTTCTCTTCTGGATCTAGCCCAGTGGAGCTACTGGGCTCTGGGATGGTACTGGGGACTGTCTGCAAAGAGTCCTGTGATGTGATCCATCTTCAAGTCTGTCAGCCGTGGATACCAGCACCTGCTTCCATGGAGGTAGCAGCAGAGTGAAGTGGACTCTGAGGGTCCTTGGTTGTATTTTTAAGAATGCTGGTTTTATGTTCATTGGCCTCCAGCCAGGAGGTGGCACTTTAAAGAGCACATTAGCTGCAGTAGTAGGAGGAAGAACAGGCGATGGGCGGGACCATAGAGCTCCCAAGAGATTGTGTCCTTTGTCTTCAGAGTTCCTTGGCTGTCTCAGGAGCCTGCAGCAGCAATCCATCTTCTTCAAAGGGTCTGGATTCTCTTGGCTTTCCTGGTATGTTCCTGCATAGTTTTTGGAGCGAGGATGCGTGATGTAGGTCTCCATGTGATGCTCTGTCCATTGAGTGGAGCTGTAAGTTAGTATTGCCTCCTATCTGCCATTTTTCCCTCTCACCGTGTGATTTGGTTATTTTTATGAAAGTCTAATATTAAAAGATTTGAAAAGCTGGAATGGTGTGATCATGTGTTATACTGGGAAAAGGGAAGACAGTCTACGATCATGTGGTGAAATAAACTACAGTAAAGTAGAGATATTGGAGTAGAATAAAACAAGAGGTATTTAATATTGAATGCTCTAGATGTTGGCTGTATATGACATTGATTTGTAATGTAGTATGAAATCTTCAGTGGGAGAAATTGAAAATGTTATAAAAAGGGGGAACATGAATTCTTTGTTGAGGCCAAAGGAAATGATGGTGGGTCTGCCTGAGATTTGTTAAGATGCTCTTGTGTAGTCAGTTCCACACAGCTATTAAGAGGTGGTTTACTTTTTATCTTGATGTAATAGCTTGCAGCTGATGTGAATCTCGCTCAGTTTTTGTTTTCCTTTGAGAATGTGAAGGTTGTATGGGTTTAAATTTCACCATTGTTGAAATGAGACAGTAAATCTGAGAATCTTCTTTTATTTTCCTCTGATAGCTTTGCTGGGTGACCACAAGTATAGAAAAGCAAATGGTATGTAAATATCAAAATTTTTTTTTTAAAGGATAAGTCATCTTTTTTTTCTCCTTTGAATTTTATTCTAGGATCCATCAGTTACACAAGTGACAAGAAATGTTCCACCAGGACTTGACGAATATAATCCATTCTCGGATTCTAGAACAGTAAGATTATTCTTGCTTTTAAATGTTTAAAATGAAATTCAATAGGAATTATATTTCAACTATGGTTTCTTTTTTGTTGGGTTGGTTAAACTTAAATAAAACAAATTGTTAATATTTTATTTAGTATTCAGCAAGCTTGGCCTTTTTTTAATATGTAGAAATATTAGTAGTAATTGAAGATTACCATGATGATCCTAGTGAAATACTTCAAATTTTCTTTTATGTTTTACAAATTAAATCACAATAATCTTTCTAAAATGTAAACTTTTCTACACTACTTGAAATACTAGGAATTAGAGAAATATTTCTTGGTGTACATGTTGTCTGCCTGATAATGTGGGGTGATTTTTTTTTTTTACGTGGAAGCTGTGTAGAACTGTAACATGAATGTTTGTATGATTGTCATTTGAATTAGATTATTCTGAATAGTACTAGCCTTCTGTTCTGGCAGAGTAGACTCTTTGGAACTTTACCCAGGCTAGGAAAGCATATTTTTGCCCTCAAAATTTAGTTATTTTTTTCTTTTTCTTTTAAAAATTTATTTATTGTAGAGGCAGGGTCTTCTATGTTTCCCAGGCTGGTCTTGAACTCCTGGTCTCAAGCCATCCTCCCACCTCAGCCTCCCAAAGTGCTGCAACTACAGACGTGAGCCATGGCACCTGGCCTCAAAATTTAGTCTTGATTTATAAAATGTACAAGTATTAAAAAATCCTCATAAAACAATGGTTTGCTACTCTAGATGTATATTAGAAGCATCTGGGGGACTTTATTACACTACTCCTTATGGCCCTAATCTCTTAGAGTTAGGACATTTTTTTTTTAAGTTCTTTTGATGATTTTATTGCGACCTGGATTTGGAAACTGTTGAGGTATATTCTGTTGAAAATTATCCCCAGAATTTCTGTGGCAAATAATTTCATCTCCTGTATTTGGGTCCCCCTCCAATACTTTGTTACCTTGCCCTGTGCATCTCTTCTATTTGGCTGTTCCTGAGTTGTGTCCTTTAATAAGCTGCTAAGAGTAAGTAAACTGTTTCCTTGAGTTCTGAGAGCCCTTCTAGAAAATTATCAAACCCGAGGAGAGGGTCATGGAAACCCCCAGCTTATAGCAAGTTAGTCAGTATGGGCGGCAATGTGTGACTTGTGACTGGTGAAATGAGCTCTTAACCTGTGGGATCTGTGATAATCCAGGTAGGTAGTATCAGAATTGAACTGAATTGTAGGACATCTAGATGGTGTCCAAAGAGTTGGAGAATTGGTTGGTGTGGGGGGAAAAAACCCCACATATTCGATGTCAATAGTATTGTTGGTAAAAACAGTCCAAAAGTAAAAGCATTAAAATAAGAATGAACTTTTAAATTTCTCTTTATTTCAAAGCCCTCATTTAACAGCCTTTGCTTATATGTAGCAAATTAATCCCAGGTTGGGATCACTGAAGTGCTTTTTGAGCATGTAAATTACAGGTTAAAACATGTGAAATGGCCAATAAGCTGACCAGTGTTGATATATAAAAAGGGTGGTGTCATATGATTCAACCTTTTAATGAATTAGTGCTGTGAATATGTGAGAGTGCAATTTGGGTAGTAGTTGTTGAAGGGAAAAAAAAAAGAGCTGGCAAATTATATTCCTCTATATGTAGTTCTTTTAACTTGATTTCTAGGAGGTGGAGATGGGAACAAGACCATTTTTAAAGTTTGTCGATAAAGAATGAAAAGAGATTTTTATATAAATGTTTGGAAAACTTTACTAGCAAGAAATATGTTTAGCATTTTTATATAGTTAGCAGCTTTAGATTACTCTTATCTGTTGTTGTATTCTTCGTCAAGCTGTCTACTTTGTGCCATGTGCTTTGCCTCTATTATCTTATTAAATTCTCATAACATTCAAAATTGATATTTTAAATTTCCATTTTACTAATAAAGAATCTGAGACACAGGTCAGCTAGCAAGTAAAGTGGCAGAACTGGCTTGTTAACTCACGTGTTATCTGTAAAGTTTTTGCCTTTTTCATTTTGCTAGTGCTGTCTTTGGAGATAGTTACTTAAGAAGTAGAAAAAATAGTCCTGGTCCTTGAAAGATTTCTCACCTAATTGGTGTAATTAAAAATTACACAGACACAAAGAAGATATATCCAGAACAAATCAAACAAAATATAAATAATGATTCTGAATGTTGAGACTTTATGGTTACAGAAAGATTTTCTGAAAGTGAATAATCTTGAGCAGGGAGCTAGGCAATAATGAGAAGCCAATTTACAATGAAATGCTTCCCTTAGATTTGATGAACAGTGATATGGTGTCACAACCAGGAAAATTGTTATGAGAATTGGGTGTATTTTCCTCTGCACTGTTAACATGATGGAAAACACAGTTTAAATATTAAATATTCCTTTATTATATGATGTGATTTCACAAATTTGTCCATTTTTGTGGCTGTGATTATTTTCCAAAGACATTAGGTGTACTTAGATAATTGATTTAAGTGGTACATTAGCATTAGACCTTGGTCCTGTTTTAGTTAATTAGTAGTATTCATATTTTTATCATAGGACAGTGTTTGTGAAACTGAAGCTTTTTGATTGTTGTATCAGGGTATAGTGAGCTACGTGAGGTCAAGAAGGAAGATCTTCTAGCAGAATGCCTGAGTGTATAATCTTGCTAAGATTTAGAAAGTTCCTGCCCTCTTCTTCTTTTTTATTAAAATTGTTTTCTTTTGTACTTACTTAAAGAGGACCTGCATTTTAACCTAGGCCCTACCACTATGCAGTTGGTAACTTTAGGCAAACCATATAACCTCTTTGGAAATCTTTTATATTTTATATATATATATATATATATATTACAGTGAAGGCAGGGAGGAAAATGTTGAGTTAAATAATTTTATTTTTTTATAGACACAGGTTCTTGCTTTGTTGCCCAGGCTGGTCTCAAACTCCTGGACTCAAACGATCCTTCTGCCTTGTCTTCCCAAAGTGTTGGGATTACAGGCATGAACCACCATGCCTAGCTGAGTTAAATAATTTAGTATTAGTGTCTCTTGAAAATTAAGACTAAAGCATTTAGCTACAGGGACTGACTGGATATAATTGTACATGGTAGTTTACTCATCTTTAATACTGTGAAAGCATTCTGAATAGTTAACACCTGTCTTTATTTTCTCTCGCTGTGCACTTCTTTTTTCTCTTTTTCTTTCCCTTCTGCTTCTCACTGTTTTGTCATTCTTGGAGCTCATTATCTGTCCCTTCTGGAACCTCTTTGTTTCCAGTCTCATTTAATGATACTGTTGAGTTATATCCTAGTATCATTGGCTAGAAACACCCGAGTTGTCTTTGGCGCTAACAGCTTCTTTTCCTAAATCTAATCAGTTGCTGCATCCTGTCACTTATCCCTGCTGGAGATATGACTTGTCTGTTCTTTTCATTCTTTCTTACCTGGCCTAATTCAGGCACTCATGTGAAATGATAGAATGACCTATCTAGTTATCTACTTCCAGCCTCTTCAAATCCCTTTTTATACTGTGACTGGACTTATTTTCCTAAAGCAGAGGTCAGAGTAGGTCATCTGCCCTCCTTAGAAATGATTATGCATTGCCTACTCAGTAGTTTGGCATGTGAGACCATACGTGGTTTGACTTCAGACTTTTTGTTTTTATTTTAATTTTGTTTTCATGGACTATTTTTTTAGGCTTTCAGAACAATTGAGCAGAAAGTACAGAGTACCAGTTTGTTTTCTCCAGACTATCTTTTTACTCTTATCTTCTAATGTACATTTGCTCCAGCCAAAGTCTAATTAACTCATGAGCCCCTGACCCTATTGAGACCATCTCCGCATTGTATAGAGTCAAAAGAGACTGATCATAAGGCTTGACTTCTGTAGGTTTTCAGTGGATCCAGATGAATACTTCACACTGGATATATCCATTTTCTGTTGCTGCAGGATTTTTGCAGCAGTGGAGAGCAGAGAGTTGTTTTTAGGGGAGAGGATGAGAGAAATGGGGGCTGGAAAGGGAAAGGAGGTTAAGATAAAGTTTTGTTACAGAGTTACAGTAATGAAGACAGTATGGTACTGGCATAAACATGCAAATCAGTGGAACTGACAGCCCAGAAATAAACACTTACATTTATGATCAACTGATTTTTGACAAGATAGTCAAGATAATCCAATGGGAAAGAATAATCTTTTCAGTAAATGGTGCTGGAATAACTGGATGTCCACATACAGTAGAATGAAGTTGGACTCCTACCTCATCCCATACATAAAAATTAACCCGATCATAGACCTAAAGGTAAGCACTATAACTATACATAGGAGTAAATCTTCATTACCTTTAGTTAGGCCATGGTTTCTTAGATGTGACATTGAAAATACAAACAACAAAAGAGAAAATAGGCAATTTGGACATCAAAATTTAAAACTTTTTGTCCAAGAACACGATCAAGAAAGTGAAAAGACATCTCACAGAATGGGAAAATGTTTGCAGATCACATATTTGATAAAGGACTTGTATCCAGAATATATATTAAATTCTTACAGTTCAATATTAAAAAGACAATCAGGCTAGGTGTGGTGGCTCATGTTTGTAATTCCAGCACCTTGGGAAGCTGAGGTGGGTGGATCGTTTGAGGTCAGGCGTTTGAGACCAGCCTGACCAACATGGCAAAACCCCATCTCTACCAAAAATACACAAATTAACCAGGTGTGGTGAGTCCACATGCCTGGAATACATGCCTGAGTCCCAGCTACTCAGGAGGGTGAAGCAGGAGTATCACTTGAACCTGGGAGAGGGAGGTGGCAGTGTTCCAAGATGGTGCCACTGCATTCCATCCTGGGAGACAGAGGAAGACTTGAAGACTTTGTCCCGCCCCGCCCCCCACCCCCCACAAAAAAAAGACAACCCAGTTTATAATGGGCATAGAAATTTTGAATAGACGTTTCTCCTAAGAAGATAAATGGCCGATAAGCACGTGAAAAAATGTTCAACATTGTTAGCTGTCAAGATGCAAATGAAAACCACAAGGAGGATACCACTTCACATCTACTAGGATGTCTGTAATCAAAGAGGCAATAGCGAGTATTGGCACGGATGTGGAGAATTGGAACCTTCACATACTGATGATGGGAATGTAAAATGGTGCAGCTGCTTTGGAAAACAGTTTGCTAGCTCTAGGCATTTGTTAAACATAGAGTTACCATATGACCAAACATAGAGTTACCATATGACCCTGTGTAATTCCACTCTTAGGTATATGCCCAAGAGAAGTGAAAACATACGTCCACATAAAAACCAGCACACAAATTCAGCCAAAAATTGGAAATAACCTATGTTCCTATCAACCGATGAATGGATAAGTAAAACCTAGCATAAAAATAAAGTAGTTACTACAACATAATTGAACTTTGAAAACATTATGCCTTCACCATTATCAACATCCTCCACCAGAGTAGACATTTGTTACAATTGGTGAATCTATATTGACACACCATAATCACCCAGAGTCTATAGATTATGTTAGGGTTCCCTTCTTTTTTTTTTTTTTTTTTTGAGACAGGGTCTCACTCTGTTGCCCAGGCTTCAGTGAAGTGGCATGATTGTAGCATACTGTAACCTGAAACTCCTGGGCTCAAACAGTCTTCCCACCTTGGCCTCCCAAAATCCTAGGATTACAGGCGTAAGCCACTGTTCCTGGCCCAGGTTCGCTTTTTTTTTCTTTTTTTTTGAGACAGAGTCTTGCTCTGTCACCCAGGCTGGAGTACGATCTTGGCTCACTGCAACATCCACCTCCTGGGTTCAAGTGATTCTCCTGCCTCAGCCTCCTGAGTAGCTGGGATTACAGGTTTGCGCCACCCGCACCCATCTACTTTTTTGTATTTTTAGTAGAGATGGGGTTTCACCATGTTGGCCAGGCTGGTCTCAAACTCCTAGCTTCAAGTGATCCACCGGCCTCAGCCTCCCAAAGTGTTGGGATTACAGGCGTGAGCCACTACCCCTGGCCCCAGGGTTCATTCTTGATGTTGTACATTCTGTGGGTTTGGACAAATGTATAATGACATATATCCATCGTTATAACGTCACACAGAGTACTTTCATTGCCTTAAAAATCCTCTGTGCTATACTTATTCATCTTCCTGCCCCTTCACAGACCCTGGCAACTACTGATCTTTTTACTGTCTCCGTAGTTTTGCCTTTTCCACAGTGTCATATAGTTGGAATCATACATAATGTAGCCTTTCAGATTGACTTCTTTCACTTAGTAGTATGCATAATAAGGTTCCTCCATGTCTTTTCATGGCTTCTTAGCTCATTTCCTTTTAGTGCTGAATAACATACTATTGTCTGGATGTACCACAGCTTATTTAGCCATCCACAAACTCAAGGACATCTTGATTACTACCAAATTTTGGCAGTAATGAATAAAGCTGCTATAAATAACTGTATGTGGGTTTTTTGTATGGATGTAAGTTTTCAGTTCCTTTGGATAAATACCAAGGAATAGAATTACTGGACCATATGGTAACAGTATGTTTAGTTTTGTAAGAAACTGCCAAACGATCTTTCAAAGTCTGTACCATTTTGCACTCCATCCAGCAATGAATGAGAGTTTCTGTTGCTCTACATCCTCTCCCAACATTTGGTGTTATCAGTGTTTTGGATTTTGGCCATTTTAATTGGTATGTAGTGGTATGTCATTGTTTTAGTTTGCATTTCCCTGATGATATATGATGTGGAGCACCTTTTTATATGCTCACTTGTCATCTTTATATCTCCTTTTGATGAAGTGTCTGTTAAGGTCTTCTGTCCATTTCTTAATTGGTTTGTTATTGTTGAATTTTAAGGGTTCTTGTATCTTTTGGATAATAGTTCTTTATCAGATGAAAATATTTTCTCCCAGTCTGTGGTTTGTGTTCTCATTCTCTTGACATTGTCTTTTGCAGAGCATTAATATTAAGGAAGTCCAGCTTTTCAATTATTTCTTTCAGGGATCATGCCATTGTTGATCTCTCTAAAAAGTCATCACCTTGGGTCAATTAAGTTTTCTCCTGTGTTATCTTCAAAAAGTTTTATTGTTTTGCATTTTATATTTAGGCCTATGATCCATTTTTAAATATTTATTTATTTATTTATTTTAGTGACAGGGTTTTGCCATGTTGCTCGGGCTGGTCTTGAACTCTTAAGCTCAAGGAATTCTTCTGCCTTGGCCTCCCTAGTAGCTGGGACTATAGGCATATGCTTGGCTTCTGTGATCCATTCTGAATTAATTTTGCTGTAGCACCATTTGTTGAAAAGACCGTTCCATTGTACTGCCTTTGCTCCATTGTCCGAGATCAGTTGACTGTAGTTATGTGGGTCTATTTTTGGGCTCTCCATTCTGTCCTGTTGGTCTGTTTTTCTAATCTTTTGTCAATACCATACTGTCTGGATGACTGTTTCTTTATAGTAAGTGAACTCTAGTAGTGTCAGTCTTCCAACTTTATTCTTCTTTTTCAATATTGTGTTGACTGTTTTGGGTTTTTTTTCCTTTCCATATAAACTTTAACATTAGTTTGTCAATATCCACAAAATAACTTGCTGGGATTTTGATTGGGATTGCATTGAATCTGTAGATCAAGTTGGGAAAACCTGACATCTTAATGGTATTGAGTCTTCCTATCCATGATCATGGAATATCTTTTATTCTTTGATTTCTTTCATCAGTTTTATAGTTTTTCACATATAGAATGTGTACATATTTCATTAGATTTATGTCTGTTTTACTTTGGGGGATGTTGATATAAATGGTATGGGTTTAATTTGAAATTCTACTTGTTCATTGCTGTTACGTATGAAAGTGATTGACTTTTATATATTAACTTTGTATTGAACAACCTTAGTATAATTCATTTATTAGTTCTAGGAGGCTTTTGTCAGTACCATTGAATTTTCCATATAGATGATCTTGTTATCTGTGAACAAGGACAGTCTTATTTCTTTCTTCCTAATAATCTTCATACCTTTTTTTGGATCTTATTATATTAGTTATGACTTCTAGTACAGTGTTGAAAAGGAGTGGTGAGAGGGGATATCCTTGCCTTGTTCCTGATCTTAGCTGGAAAGCTTCTAGTTTCTTACCATTAAGTTGATGTTAGCATTGGGCTTTTTGTAGGTGTTTTTTATCAAATTGAGGAAGTTCCCCTCTATTCCTAGTTTGCTGAATGGTTCTATTATGAATGGGTGTAGGAATTTGTGAAATGCTTTTTCTGTATCTACTGATACGGTCATATGATTTTTCTTTTTTAGCCTGTTGACATAATGAATTACATTAACTGAATTTTGAATGTTGAACCAGCCTAGGATACCCGGAAAAAATCCCACTTGGTTTTATATATGATTTGTTTCATATATGGTTGGATTCAATCTGCTAATATTTTGTTGAAGATTTTTGCATCCATGTTCATCAGAGAATATTGATCTATAGTTTTTTTGTAGTGTCTTTGTCTGGTTTGATATGAGGGTATTTCTAGCCTCATAGGATGAATTAGGAAGTCTTCCTTTTGCTTCTTTCCTCTGATTGAGACTGTATGGAGTTAATAAAATTTCTACCTTAAATGATGGGTAGCATTCACCAGTGGATCCATCTGGGCCTGTTACTTTCTATTTTGGAAGGTTATTGATTATTGAGTCAGTATCTTTAATAAATATAGGCCTATTTAGATAGCCTGTTTTTTCTTCTGTAAGTTTTCACAGATTGCATTTTCCAAGGCACTGGTGCATTTCTTGTAGGTTATCAGATTTGTGGGCATAGAGTTATTCATAGTATGTCTTGGTTATCCTTTTAATGTCTATGGGACCTCAGTGGATGTCTCTTCCTTCATTTCTGATATTAGTAATTTGTGTCCTCCCTTTTGTTCCTCCTTAGGGAGCCTGACTGGAGGCTTATTGAATTTATTGGTCTTTTGCAAAAGCCAGGTTTTCATTTTGTTGATTTTTTTTCTATTGATTTCCTGTTTTTAATTTCATTGATTTCTGCTCTTATTTCTTTTCTTCTGCTTATTTTGGATTTGATTTGCTCTTCTTTTTCTGGTTTCCTAAGATGGAAAATTGGAGTATGGATTTTAGATCTTTCTTATCTAATATATGCACTCAATGCTATACGTTGTCCTCTAAACCCTGCTTTCACTGCATCCCACAAATTTCGATAAGATATACATTTTTTTCCACTTAGCTCAAAATACTTTAAAATTTCCCTTGAGATTTCTTCTTTGACTTGTGTTATTTAGAAGTGTCTTTTTAAATTTCCATATATTTTGGGATGTTTCAGTTTTCTTTGTGTTACTGATTTCTCATTTAATTCCCTTGTTTGAGAGTAAGTACTATATTTCTATTTTTTAAAAATTGTTAAGATGTGTTTTATGTTACAGAATGTCTTCTGTCTTGGTGAATGTTCCAGGTGAACTTGAGAAGAATGCGTTTCTGCTGTTGGATAAAGTGGTTGATAGGTGTTAATTATATCCAGTCAATGGATGGTATTGTTGAATTCAGCTATGTTCTTAATGATTTTTTGCCTGTTAGATTGGTCCATTTCTGATTTGAGGGGTGTTGGAGTCTACAACTATAATAGTAGTTTCATCTTTCTCCTTGCAGTTCCATTAGTTTTTGCCTCTTGTAGTTTGATGCTCTGTCATTAGGTGCATATATATTAAGGAATGCTATGTCTTGGAGAATTGACCCATGTATCATTATGTAATGCCCTTCTTTATCTCTAATGACTTTCTTTGCTTTGAGTCTGCTTTTTCTGAAATTTTTTATTAGTGTTAGCATGGTATATTTTTCTGTTTACTTCTAATCTATATGTTTATATTTAAAATGGGTTTCTTATAGACAATATATAGTTGGGTCTTGTTTTTTGATCATCTCATAATCTGTCTTTTAATTAGTGCCTTGAGACCATTGACGTTCAAAGTGATTATTGCTTTAGTTGGATTAATATCTACCGCACTGACTGCTATTTTCTGTTTGTTGCCCTTGTTCTCTTTGTCTTCTACTCTTGGTGGTTTGTTTTGTTTTGAGACAGTGTTTCACTCTGTCACCCAGGCTGGAGTGCAGTGGCTCAGTCTCCAGATCTCAACTCACTGCAACCTCCGCCTTCCAGGTTCAAGCAATTCTCCTGTTTCAGCCTTCTGAGTAGCTGGGATTACAGGCACCTGCCATCACACCTGGCTAATTTTTGTATTTTTCGTAGAGGCAGGGTTTCACCATGTTGGCATGCTGGTCTCAAAGTCCTGGCCTCAAGTGATCTGCCTGCCTTGGCCTCCCAAAGTGCTGGGATTACAGGCATGAGCCATTGTGCCCAGCCCTCTTGGTGAGTTTAGTAGAACATTTTATATGATTATAATTTATCTCCTTTCTTATTATATCAGTTAGTGGTTGCCCTAGAGTTTGCAATATACATTTATAACAAATCCAAACCTACATACAAATAACTATACTGTTTCACAGGTAGTGTGAGTGCCTTTTAATAACAATCTGATTCCTCCCTCTCATCTTCGTATCATTGCTGTCATTCATTTTGCTGATATATAAGCATATACAAACACATATATGTATATATATGCACACACAAGATATTTGCAGAAGAACCCATAATTGAATACATTGTTGCTGTTATTATTTTGAACCAACTGTTTTCTATTAGACCATTTGAGAATAAGAAAAACAAGATGTGGTGTCTCATACATGTAATCAGCTTTGGGAGGCCAAGGTAGGAGGATTACTTGAGGCCAGGGATTCAAAACCAGCCTAGACAATGTAGTGATATCCCATTGAGATCCTGTCTCTACAAAACAAAAAACAAAAACACCCCACAAAAATTAGCCAGGCATTGGCCTGGCGTAGTGGCTTACGCCTTTAATCCCAGCATTTCGGGAGGCTGAGGCAGGCGAATCACTTGAAGTCAGGAGTTTGAGACCAGCCTGGCCAACATAGTGAAACCCTGTCTCTACCAAAAATACAAAATTAGCTGGGTGTGGTGTCGTGTGCATGTAGTCCCAGCTACCTGGGAGGCTGAGGCAGGAGAATTGTTTGAACCTAGGAGGTGGAGGCTGCAATGAGCCAAGATCATGCCTAGGTGACAGTGAGACTCTGTCTCAAAAAAAAAAAAAAAAATTAGCCAGGCATAATGGTATGCCTGTTGTATTAGCTACTAATTCAGGAGGCAGAGGCAGAAGGATTGCTTGAGCTCAGGAGTTTGAGGCTACAATTTGCTATAATCATGCTACTGTGCTCCAACCTGAGTGACAGAGACCCTGTCTCAAAAAAAAAAAAAAAAAGGTTTTAAACTTCATCTATTTCTTGCATGCTCATGCTTTCTTTATGTGGATCCAAGTTTCTGACCTATATTATTCTTATCCTCTCAGAACTTAATCAGAACTTTAAAAGTATGTATTTAAAAATATTTAATATTTCACTGCAGCCTTGACCTCCCAGGATGATGGGACTACAGGCGTGTGCTACCAATGCTAATTTTTTTATTTTTCTTGAGACAGGGTCTCACTGTATTGCCCAGGCTGGTCTCAAATGCCTGGGCTCAAACAATCCTCTTCCCTCAGCCTCCCAAAGTGCCGGGATTACAGGTGTGAGCCACTGTGCCCAGCCTTACAGTTTTTTTTTTTTTTTTTTTTTTTTTGCTAGTCTGACATGATGTAGTGGGTAAAAGAAATTGCCGTAATTAGGTCTTTAGTTGTGTGGTGGTAAAGTGTTGAGAAGCGCTCTATAGTCCTGTGATTATGTCTCAGTCTTTTATTGATACTATGGACTTCACAAATGTTTCGAAGTTGTTTTCTTCCTTCTTAGGTGGGACAGAATGGCTAGAGTGGACTGCAGTTGGGTATTTCCCCTCCCCCAGGTGAGTTAGGCTCTGATAAGCCCTAACAGGTTAGGTACTTGTTAAATAGTTTCTCCTGAAGGGAGGCCTTGTTAAGAACAGAGTGCCCTGGTGTTTTTCAAAAACGGTTCATTTCCCCACTCCACTTGCTAGAAGAAGGAGGGGATTTTTTCCCCGTGTACTATGGTTGAGTTCCTGGAGATAAAACGAAAGTGCGCGGGGACTCACCACCTGTAGATTTTAACTCTCGGTGTTGTCTATGCTGAGCTTCCAGCAATTTCTTAATTACAATGAAGATTTTTCTGCCCCGGTAATGGTTCTTGCAGTGGTTTCTGCTAGAGAGCTTTTGCTCTGGCAAGTTGTTACTGCTTGAATTGACCTATTTCTCCAGTCATGGGGCAGCAGTTTGCCCTGTGTCCTCAACATCTCTTAACGATCTAGAATGAATTACTGATTTTTCAGTTTGTTCATCTTTTCACTTGTTGTTAGAATGGAGTGGTAAATTCTAAACTCCTTATACATGAAACTGGAAACTGAAAGTCCCCTTTACTTGCTTTAATTTTTTTCAGAGTAAAAACCATGGGTCTTTAAAATAGCCTTTAATCTGATCCCTAATATTTTTTGTTCTTCATCTTGTCACACCCTCTCCCTGTATATTCCTGTCTAGCACACTGATTCCTCACATATTCCATGCATTCTCCTGACTTTGCATTGGTTGTCACCTCTGTTTAAAATGGTCTTCCCCTAGACAGATAATCTGCAAGGCTTACTTTCTCACCTCCTTGAAGTCTTTGTTCAAATATTGACTTCCCTAATCACCTATGTAAACTTATCCCGTCAGCCAGTATTCGGGACCTCTTCACTCTGGTCTTTTTGTTGTTGTCCTGTAGAATTGATTGCCTTTTCAGATGCTCTAGAATGTGTTTGTTTAATGTGTGTATTGTTTATCTTCTGTTGCTAGAATGTAGCTTTATGGGAGTAGGGGTGTTTGCTTATTTTGTTCATTAATGTATCCCAATTCCTGTATATGTTTGTGGTCCATTGTAGTTGACCAATGAATGTTTGATGAATGTATGAATGAATGTGTATGGTCACATTTGTTCTTTTATGTTCCTTTATCTATTTGGAAACTCCCATACTGGTATATTTCTTCTTTCCTATTACACACCTCCTTCCCCAGACAATTATCCTAATCTTCAAAAATCTTATTTTTGAAAAAAATACTAAGTGATTAGTCTATTATGTCTGTCCTGGTTCTGAGATTAGTATGTATAACTTTCAGCACTCATAATAACAAGGGAATCTATATTAAGCATAGCCACAGTCATTTTTTCTCTGCTGAATAAGAGGCTGTTAAAGTGAGTGAAAGCTGCAAAAAGTTTCAGGATTCTTTTGGCAGTTTAAGTGAAAGAAATAAAACAGTGTTTTATAGAAGCTGTAAACTTTGTTGCCTTAGAGGGGAGTTCTCAAATTTTAAGGTGTCTGAGAATCACCATGGGGAGTTTGTTAAAAATGGTAGCTTGTTAAAAGTACAAATTCTTTCTCCTGATCCTTGAGGTTCTGAATCAATAGGTTCATAGTAGAGCCCAGAGTTTGCATTTTCAGTAAGTACCTGGGGTGTCTGATGCTGGACGTCCATGAATATAAATTAAGTAACATTCTTTTAGACCCTACATACACTTAGGATATTCTTTTGGTTCAGAGATGGAAGAGAAAGAGCTGGAGAAAGCAAGAAGAAATTTTCTGGAATAGGTGTTTAGAATATGGAAGAAAACCTGGAAGGAGAAAATATATTTGCTTATGCATAACAAAGACAACTCATGAACTTCCTGTGCCTTGAAGAGACCTTGGGTAGTCATTTATTTAAAATTAATCACCCTTGGAATTTCCAGTGCAGAGACCTCACTATATTATAGAGCAGTCCATCCACTATTGTATAATCATGATTATTATTATGTTCTTAATTCTCTTGAGCCAATGTATTTTTCTATAATTTTTATCTGTTGGTCCTAGCTGAATTCTCTAAAGCCAAACCAAAGAGGCAAATGTAGTAAGGTGATTCGTGTTAAAATATAAAATAATTATAACCCCCTTATTTTTCTGAGAGATATTTAAACATATTCCCAGTTTGTGAAATTTCATCCATCCATGGGATGAGGATATACAGCCTTGCTTGGCCAGACTTTGTTTTTGATTCTGCCTCCAGAGTCAGTTCTCTCATTCTCTCCCTGGTCTGTTCCAGTTTTGTTCTTTGTCTCCAACTCTGCACCCTCTGCTTTTCTCAGTACTTCAGGTTTTTCCCAGGTACAGCCAAAGTAGTGGCAGACACAGTTCTAGGTTTGTCAGGAGAGGAGCTTACCGTAGTACATTTGGTTGCAGTAGAATGTTTTCTTTTTCCCTGCCAATAGGTTGACTTTCCTTCTGTTTTTGGAGTTTTGGTCAATGTAAAATGAAGATGATATACTATGGAGTGTCCAGTGAGATACGGAGGTCTTCCTTTTTGCATCTCAGATTTTTCTTCTATCATTTTTTTTTTGTTGTTATTCCTAAAGTAGTTCTTTTAGTGAGGGTCTATTGGTAGAATTTTTTTGTGTTTATTGTTATTATTTCATCTTGGTTCTCAAACAGCTAATCTGACTGGATTTAGAGTTCTACGTTATCAGTTATTTTCTTTCAGCCATTTAGCACCTTATACTTGAGCTTGCATTATCGGTATTGAGAAGCTAGCTCAGTCTTAGGATCTTAGGTGAAAGGATACACCGTGGTTTATAGGTGACTTTCCTTTGTGTGGGAATTATCCTTTTTTTTTTTTTCTTGCAGTTTTTAAGGTTTGCTCTTTCTTTGTGATGTATCTGAGTGTTATTATTATTTTTTAAATTCGGTTTGTGTTTTAGAGTTTTGAATCTGAGAATTAGTGTCTTCATATTCTGTTTAAACATTGACTGTCACTCATCCTATTTTTTTTCCTCCTCTGGACCTCTTAATTGTATATTAGACCTTCTCAATCATGATGTCTTGTAATTTCTCATATTTTCCATTTTTTAGGTCTCTGTGCTGTGTCACACAGAAAACTGTAGTTTTCTTTAGATTCACTTCCATTCCTTCATTATTTCATCTTTGTGTAGTTTGCTGTTCAACTTGTCTACTAAATTTATAATTTAAAAATCATTATTACAGTTTTCAATTTTAGAAGTTGCATATGTATCATTTAAGAAGCTGTTTGGCCAATTCTGATAGTCTGTTGTTAGTCAAACTTTTATTATCCTCTTATTTCTTTATTAAACACACCTGTTTTATGTCTGATACTTCAAATATATTCAGTTCTTATTTTGTAATTTGCTATTTCTGTGGACCCTTGTGGTTTGTTTCCTCACACATTTAAATCATAAGCCAAAGTTACTTGGAACTTTATCTGTGTTAATTTCTTGAAGGCTGGTGTATTAGTCAGTTCTCACGCTGCTAATAAAGACATACTTTATTTAATAAAGTAATTTATAAAGAAAAAGAAGTTTAATGGACTTGCAGTTCCACATGGCTGAGGAGGCCTCACAATCATGGTGGGAGGTGAAGGACAAGCAAAGGCACGTGTTACGTGGCAGGCAGGCAAGAGAGCATATGTAGGAGAACTCCCCTTTATAAAACCATCAGATATCATGAGATTTATTCACTGTCATGAGAACAGCATAGGAAAGACCCACTCCCATGATTCAGTTACCTCCCACCAGGCCCCTCCCATGACACGTGGGAATTATGGGAGCTACAATTGAAGATGAGATTTGGGTGCAGACACAGCCAAACCCGTATCACCTAGTTTTAATGTTTGTTCCTCTACTTTTGCCAAATGCCTGAGTCCATTACCAGCCTGAGATCCTTTTCAATGAAAATTGGAGGTTGGATTATCTTGTCTATGTGGGTAGTAGAATTCTGACCTGAGATCTGCAAGTTGGTAGGTTTTTGTTTTTTGTTTTGTCTTTGTTTTTTTTTGAGACAGGATCTTGCTCTGTTGCCCAGGCTGGAGTATAGTGGCGTGATCTTGGCTCATTGCAACCTCTGCCTCCTGGGCTCAAGCTGTCCTCCTGCCTCAGCCTCCTAAGTAGCTGGGACTCCAGGCATGTGCCACCACGCTTGGTAAATTTTTAAATTTTTGTGTAGAGCTGAGGTCTCACTATATTGCCTAGGCTGGTCTCAATCTCCTGGCCTCGAGTGACCCTCCCACCTCAGCCTCCCAAAGTGCTGAGATTACAGGTGTGAACCACCATGCCTGGCCATTGGTAGGTTTATGACTAGGAATTCTCAGGGAAGATTTCCCTTTTTTCCCCCTTCTACATCCAGAACTAAGGACAAGACATGGAGGTATTCCCATCATTTTTTTTTTTTTTTCTGTGAAACTGCCCTTTTCTTATTCATCCACTGAAACTGTCATTTTTTAGAGACTCCTGGCTTTATGCAGGGATCCTGTCCATCACTTACCATCCTTGTACCAGCTCCAAAGCTTTGCTGCTAGTTTACTAGTACAGATGGATCACTAGTAATTTGGTGAATCGTTTGGTATCAAGGCTCTTCTTTCTTTGGATTTAGTAGTTCCTGCTTTCTTGCCTCCCAGGATTTCTTGTTGCATTAGCTGTGTATTTACAATATTATTTAAATAAAATTTGGTCCAGTATTTTAGGTATTATGTACTAGAAGGGGATCTCTACATATGGATGATCTGCTGTGTTTTAAGAAATGATAGTCGTGAGTGGCTTGTTTTATAGAGATAGATAGATAGAGACAGAGACACATATAGACACACACACACACGCATGCATAGGTGCTCATCTGTGCCAAAGTGAAAAGTTGGAAATGAACTAAGAACCATCATCACAATAGGTATTTAGTAGTGATGAAAAGAGGTCGTCCTCCAGAATTCTACTTGGCTTGAGTTGGCTAATCCAGTATGTTGTGGCTGAAGAAAATACTGGGTCTTTAACATCTACAGATGTGAAGAAATTATCAGGATAATAGCTATTAGATTTATATCAGTGCTATTAGAGATTTGTGGCTCTCCAACATTTCTCATCATTGCCTTACCACAAGCAACTATGGCCTTAAGTATATCACATTACTAGCTCTAACCCTACCTTCATCCTTATCTACTAGTTTATTATACTTAATACTTCCTTTGTTATTTAAAGTAATAACGGCATTTATAGCAAGATTTCAGCTGGATGCATTCTTGGGTAATTTATTCTGTGTTTTTCCGGAAATATGCTGCTGCCAGGCTAACTTTGCCAGGCATTTTATTAATATTCGGTCATTGTTTTATTGTTGCTGCATATTACACCAAGAAGACAGGACTTTAGGGCCATGCTTTTCTTTTTTTTGCTAGGGGAAGATCTTTATTATTGATCAAGATAGGAATTCTAAATGCCATGTGAATTTGGGACAATATATGTAAGAATTATTATCTCACTTAAGGTGCCAGGAGCTCTTTTTCTTTTCCTTTTTTTTTTTCAACTTTTAGAGTTCTGGGGTACATGTACAGGATGTACAGGTTTGTTACATAGGCAAACGTGTGCCATAGTGGTTTGTTACACAGATAAACCCATCACCTAAGTATTAAACCCAGTGTCCACTAACTGTTCATCCTGATACTCTCCCTTTGCACCCTCCCATCCCCATCCCTATCTCCGGACAGGCCCCAGTGTGTGTTGTTCCCCACTATGTATCCATGTGTTCTCAATGTTCAGCTCCCACTTATGAGTGAGAACATGCGATGTTTGGTTTTGTGTTCCTGCATTAGTTTGCTGAGGATGCTGGCTTCCAGCTCCATCCATGTCCCTGCTAAGGATATGATCGCATTCCTTTTTATGGCTGCATGGTATTCCATGGTGTATATGTACCACATTTTCTTTATCCAGTCTACGATTGATGGGCATTTAGGTTAATTCCATGTCTTTGCTATTGTGAATAGTGCCGCAGTAAACATATGTGTGCATGTGTCTTTGTAGTGGAATGATTTATATTCCTTTGGGTATATACACAGTAATGGGATTGCTGTGTCAAATTGTATTTCTGCCTCTAGATCTTTGAGGAATCACCACACTGTCTTCCACAGTGGTTTAACTAATTTAACTCCCACCAGCAGTATAAAAGCGTTCCTTTTTCTCCATAACCTCACCAGCATCTGTTGTTTTCTTTTTAATAGTCATCGTTCTGACTGGTGTGAGACGGTGTCTCATTGTGGTTTTGATTTGCATTTTTCTAATGACCAGTGATGTTGAGCTTTTTTTCATATGTTGGCCCCATGAATGTCTTCTTTTGAGAAATGTCTGTTCATGTCCTTTGCCTACTTTTTAATGACATTGTTTTTTCTTGTAAATTAGTTTAAGTTCCTTGTAGACTTTTGTCAGATGGAGAGATTGCAAAAATTTTCTCCCATCTTGTAGGTTGTCTGTTCACTCTGCGGATAGTTTCTTTTGCTGTGCAAAAGCTCTTTAGTTTAATTAGAGCTCATTTGTCAATTTTGGTTTTTGTTGCAATTGCTTTTGTAGTTTTTGTCATGAAATCTTTGCCCGTGCCTATACCCTGAGTGGTATTGCCTAGGTTTTCTTCTACAGTTTTTATAGTTTTGGGTTTTACATTTTACATTTAAAGGACCATACTTTTCTAATTGGAGAAGTTAGGATTGATTGACTTTAGTTTTTCTGCCCATTAATATGAGATATTGGGCATGGGGGAACAAGCATTTGGAAAAGAGAATTTGTGATTATTTTAGTGACAAAAGATTATAATGGAGATTTTAAAAATACAAGAAAATGCTCTTAATCCCTCTGTGCAGAAATAATCCCTATTAACATTTTGATATATTTTCATCTTATTTTAAAATAGGAAGTTCGTGTTATATTGTATATACAGTTTTGTTTCATAACTTGTTTTTATCACTTATTTGTCTTAGCTTCCTCATCTTATTACATATTCTTTTAGAACTTTTAAATAGCTGTAGTGTATACTCTCCTACAGCTGTATCAGTTTAACCATTTCCTCTGTTGTGTTGGACATTTGGGGTTATTTGTAACCCTTTGCTTTTGTAAATAAAGCTGTAGTGAGCATTCTTGGCATATATACATTTGCAGATATCTTGGATTATTTCCATAGGATATTTTTAAAAACCAGATATTCATAGTACATGGGGTATAAATACTTCTATGGCTCTTGAAACATAATGCCAAATTGTGCTGCAGGATTGCTATATGTACTAGTTTATAATCCCCACTTTTCAGTGTGTGAGAATATCTATTTTACCACATCTTTTTCAAAATGTGGTAATCCTATGATAATAATCATTTTAAAAATAATTAGGTAAAATATGCATTTCTTTGATTACTAATGAGGTTGAAATTTTTTGTATGTTTATTTTTCTTTTGTATTTTATAAGCTGCCTGTTCAGAGATTTTAAAAATGCAGTTTCTTTTCAGTAACATGTTTATCTGATAATTTTGTATTGATTTGTACCTGGTGAAATATATTAACTAATTGTTGTATATGTTGCTTATTAGATTTTGCCATCTAATCTTGATTATGAATGCTTTATATAATCGAATTTCTAAATTTTTATGTCATCAAATATATTACCTTTTCATTATGATTTCTCTCCCCTCAACCTTTCTGAATGTTTCGAGTGACTTTTCTTCATGCCAAGATCAATTAATGCCCTATAGTCTATAGAGTGTATTTTAGTGTCTTTATAGTTGTTTTTTGTGTTGTCTTTTTTTTCTTTTTTTTTTTTTTAAATATTCAAGTTTTAATCCATTTGGAATTCTGTGGAGATACAGGGATTTTGTTTTTCCTGCCCCAATTTAAATAATTCTCCCAGCAGCATTTACTGACAGTTCTTTCTATTTCAACTGACTTGAAATGCTATCTTGATCAATGCTTTAATTTTGATATGCACCACCATTGTATATATTGTGTAAATCCCAATTTTGGTATTGTCAGAGTTTGTTTTTCTGTCTCATGGTTTTGAAATGATATATGATTGTTTTTGCACTTCTTGATTACTAAGGCTGTAACACATCTTTTCACATGTTTATTGACCTCTTTCTATTGCTTGTTCAGATCTTTTGCTAGTTTTTCAGTTAGTTTGTATTTTCATGGATTTGTAACAATTCCTTATATATTCTGGGTAGCAGTTTTCTATTATATGCATTACAACTATTTTTTCCTAGTCTGTGATTTGACTTTTTACTTTTTGTAAATTTCAATGTAATTAAATTTGTCAATTTTATATGGTTTGTGTGTTTTCCAGTCTTAATTTGACAGATACTGAGCATCTACTATGTTTCAGGGACTATTTTGGGTACTTGGGATAGGTCGTAAACAAAATACACAATATTTCTAGAGTTCACATTCTAGAAGCTCAAGAAATATTCATAAAAATATTCACATGTATTTTTCCCGAAAGTGTTTAAGTTTTGCTTTTTCAGTTTTAGATCATTAATCTACCTAGAATTCATTTTTTATATGATGTGAAGTACGAGTAACCAGTTATCCAAGTACCGTTTATTGATTAACATATTGTTTCTTCACTGTTTTGTAGTGACACCTCTATTAGGTATCAAGTTTCTGCATTAGTGTGGGTTTGTTTCTGTGTCTATTTTGTTTATTGGTACATTTCTCTGTCCTTGCATCTGTATTACACTCTTAATTACTATGGTTCTATAATAAGCCTTGATATCATAGGTCTTCATCATTTATTTTTCTTCAAAATTGTTTGACCTGTTTTTAGTTCTTGCCGTTTTGGTTTTTTGTTTTTTGTTTTTTGTTTTTTTTTGAGATGGATCTCACTCTGTAGCCCAAGCTGGGGTGCAGTGGCGTAATCTGGGCTCACTGCAACCTCTGCCTCCCAGGCTCAAGTGATTCTCTTGCCTCAGTCTCCCCAGTAGCTGGGACTGCAGGTGCACACCACCATGCCTGTCTAATTTATTGTGTTTTAGTAGAGACGAGGTTTCACCATGTTGCCCAGGGTGGTCTCGAACTCCTGAGCTCAGGTGATCTGCCCACCCCGGCCTCCCAGAGGGCTGGGATTACAGATGTGAGCCTCTGTGCCCGGTCAGTTCTTGCCTGTTGTATATGCATTTTAGAATCAGCTGAACTACAGTTACATCTTTGGTTATACATGGCTTCCTTTTCAGGGCTGCTGTTAGCTGTGTCAGAGTGAAATCCTGCTGTATATTGGTTGTGTCTTCTGGTTTTAACAGTTCTTAGGATGCTTGAACCTCCTAGTGCGGTTTCTTTCTTTCTTACATTTGTCTTATTCATGACCTCCCCTTTCCTTCCCTCTTCTCTTTCTTTCTTTCTTTCCTTTCTTCTTTTCTTTTCTTTTTTTTCTTTTTTTATTATTATTTTTTTTATTGGTTTCTTTTTTTTTATTTTTTATTATTATACTTTAAGTTCTAGGGTACATGTGCATAACATGCAGGTTTGTTACATATGTATACTTGTGCCATGTTGCTGTGCTGCACCCATCAACTCGTCAGCACCCAACAACTCGTCATTTACATCAGGTATAACTCCCAATGCAATCCCTCCCCCCTGCCCCCTCCCCATGATAGGCCCCGGTGTGTGATGTCCCCCTTCCCGAGTCCAGGTGATCTCATTGTTCAGTTCCCACCTATGAGTGAGAACATGCGGTGTTTGGTTTTCTGTTCTTGTGATAGTTTGCTAAGAATGATGGTTTCCAGCTGCATCCATGTCCCTACAAAGGACACAAACTCATCCTTTTTTATGGCTGCATAGTATTCCATGGTGTATATGTGCCACATTTTCTTTTTTTTTTTTTTTTTTTTAAATTTATTTATTATTATTATACTGTAAGTTGTAGGGTACATGTGCATAACGTGCAGGTTTGTTACATATGTATACTTGTGCCTTGTTGGTGTGCTGCACCCATCAACTCGTCATTTACATCAGGTATAACTCCCAATGCAATCCCTCCCCCCGCCCCCCTCCCCATGATAGGCCCCGGTGTGTGATGTTCCCCTTCCCGAGTCCAAGTGATCTCATTGTTCAGTTCCCACCTATGAGTGAGAACATGCGGTGTTTGGTTTTCTGTTCTTGTGATAGTTTGCTAAGAATGATGGATTCCAGCTGCATCCATGTCCCTACAAAGGACACAAACTCATCCTTTTTTATGGCTGCATAGTATTCCATGGTGTATATATGCCACATTTTCTTAATCCAATCTGTCACTGATGGACATTTGGGTTGATTCCAAGTCTTTGCTATTGTGAATAGTGCTGCAATAAACATACGTGTGCATGTGTCTTTATAGCAGCATAATTTAGAATCCTTTGGGTATATCCCCAGTAATGGGATGGCTGGGTCATATGGTACATCTAGTTCTAGATCCTTGAGGAATCGCCATACTGTTTTCCATAATGGTTGAACTAGTTTACAATCCCACCAACAGTGTAAAAGTGTTCCTATTTCTCCACATCCTCTCCAGCACCTGTTGTTTCCTGACTTTTTAATGATCGCCATTCTAACTGGTGTGAGATGGTATCTCATTGTGGTTTTGATTTGCATTTCTCTGATGGCCAGTGATGATGAGCATTTTTTCATGTGT
>NC_037673.1:74218665-74341640 GCF_003255815.1 Theropithecus gelada
CCAGACCAAAGGCTGTCACTGCCAGTGAGTCAGGTATATTCCTAACCCTGTTTTGCGGGACTCTTCAGTGCCTTCCCTCTCCAAGGAGACCCCATCCCATCCCAGGGCCCATCTGGAAACACGTCTCAAGTGAGCCAAATTTAAAATTGGTTTAGTGTGAACATTTTCACCCCATAACTTTAAACCTTGCAATGAGATAGAAAACAGTATGTTTCTAAGTTCTCCATCACATTAGAAACAAACTTTGATGACCACCCAGCCAACAGAGTTAAGAAAAGCAGAAATTGTAGTTTTGAAAACATTAAGATGCTTATTTTAAGAATCAGAAATCTAGGCCAGGCATGGTGGCTTACGCCTGTAATCCCAACACTTTGGGAGGCCGAGGCAGGTGGATCACCTGAGGTCAGGAGTTCGAGACAAGCCTGGCCAACATGCTGAAACCCTGTCTCTACTAAAAATACAAAAATTAGCCAGATGTGGTGGTGGATGCCTGTAATCCCAGCTACTCAGGAGGCTGAGGCAGGAGAATCACTTGAACCCGGGAGGCAGAGGTTGCAGTAAGCTGAGATTGCACCACTGCACTCCAGCCTTGATGACAGAGCAAGACTCTGCCCCAAAAAAAGAAAGAAGAAAAAAAAACATATTTAAGAATAAGAAATCTTATTTTATGCATTAAATAATCACTGGTCACAAAATAAAATTCAGAGTTATTATTTCCCTAAGTCCTATAACTATAACCTAAATTCTCTAGATGGTAGTTTTGACATGTGTGGATGTCTTTATCAGTTCTGCAAATCTCTCAAACATCTGCAAAGCAGTTTTAACGGAATGTGATTGTGTGTTAAGAAGCAGTGTTTAACTTCTCCAGAAATTGTGTCCTAATGCTCTTAGTCTCAGGCCCTCTCTGCAAGACCCTTTGTAATCCTTTAGTGGAAATGAATTTCTATTGGTGGTTACTTTCATTTTCTTCAAACCGTACACATGCTAATAAGGATTTGCTGCTTGCTTATTTAAAGAACATGATTAAGCCATTTTAAAGTATCTTTATAAGCCAGGTACCAGGTGTTTTTTGTTGTTTATTTGTTTTTTTCATACACTGAGAGGAGGAGGAATGACTAATTCCAAGGAAACAACATGGTGAGCAGTGTCATAACACATATTTGCAAACAGCATTTTTCTGAATATTGTTTATTATGTAAACTAAAGAAACTTTGTTCTTCAGTAAAATAGAGCAGATAAGTAAATCACTGTAGAAAATCAATTTCTAAATGGTTTCTTAAAAACAAAGTTTTAGGTCAGGCACTGTGGCTCATACCTGTAAATCCCAGCACTTTGGGAGGCCAAGATGAGTGGATCACCTGAGGTCAGGAGTTTGAGACCAGCCGGGCCGACATGGTGAAACCCCATCTCTACTAAAAATACAAAATTAGCCGGGCATGGTGGCGCATGCTTGTAATTCCAGCTACTCAGGAGGCTGAGGCAGGAAAATCGCTTGAACCCAGGAGGCAGAGGTTGCAGTGAGCTGAGATTGCGCCATTGCACTCCAGCCTGGGCAAAAAGAGCAAAATTCCATCTCAAAAAAATAATAATAAAAAGAAAAATAGTTTTAGGCCAGATGTAGTGGCTCATGCCTATAATTCCAACACTTTGGGAGGTCGAGGTGGGAGGATTGCCCATGATCTTGAGCCCAAGAACTCAAGGCTGCAGTGAGCTATGGTCACACCACAGCACTTCACCCTGGGGTGACAGACTGAGACACTATCTCAAAAAATACAGTTTTAGTCAATTTATGTTTTATATATTCATTGTAGAAAATGTTAAAAATACAATAAAATAATAAAATCACTCATAACCTCACCTCCCAGAAAAAGAATTAACATTTTGTTTCACTTTTGTCCTATATATACATGCATTTTTAAAATCTGTTTTGTACCCCTGAGTTCTGCTCAGGTTTGTCCCTTTCTCTGATGATCAAGGTTTGGTACATGGGTCAAGGTGGTCACCCCAGTTGTCATCTTCTCTCTGGATAAGTTCATTCTTTACAGGATAATCAGGCTCTCATTCGAACTTCTGGTGGGCATGCCCCAGCAGTTTCCAGAAAAGTCCAGGCATTTCTGAACTTTACTTTGTATTTATTTGTTTTTTTATTTTGAGACAGAGTCTTGCTCTGTCACCCAGGCTGGAGTGCAGTGGCATGATCTTGGCTCACTGCAGCCTCCACCTCCCAGGTTCAAGCAATTCTCATGCCTCAGCCTCCCAAGTAGCTGGGATTATAGGCATGTGCCATCACACCTGGGTAATTTTTTATATTTTTCGTAGAGACAGGCTCTGTTGGCCAGGCTGGTCTCAAACTCCTGACCTCAGTTGATCTGTCTGCCTCGGCCTTCCAAAGTGCTGGGATTACAGGCATGAGTCACCGCACCTGGCTATGAACTTTAGCTTGGACTCAATCTGGACCATCCTCCCATGCCCTGGTCCCCAATATTTTTTGTGAAGAAGGATAACAGAAACATGGCAGCTGCCTTCTAATTGGAAGGGTGATCATGGAGCAGAAGGGGCACAGAGGTTCACTGTAGCTCTAGGGGACAAAATTAGGACTGGTGGAAAGTAGGATAGCTTACTTCAGAAGCAGGGAGTTCTCTGCCCTTGGCGATATTCACTTGTGGGGGTGGTTGTGGGATGGAGTGTGGAAAGCAGGGAGAGCCAGTGACAGTGTCCTTGTCAGAAGGTTCTGTGACCATATGTATTTCCAGGGTTGACTCTATATCTACACAGCATGATTTATGGGTGTCCTGAACATTTTCTTTTTCTTTTTTTTTTGAGATGGAGTCTTGCTCTGTCACTCAGGCTACAGTGCAATGGTATAATTTCGGCTCACTACAACCTCTGCCTCCCAGGTTCAGGTGATACTCCTGCTTCAGGCTCCCAAGTAGCTAGGACTACAGGTGTATGCCACCTTGCCCAGCTAATTTTTCTATTTTTAGTAGAGACAGGGTTTCATCGTGTTGGCCAGGCTGGTCTTAAACTCCTGACCTCAGGTGAGCCACCCACCTTGGCCTCCCAAAGTGCTGGGATTACAGATGTGAGCCACCGTGCCTGGCCAATGGTGTCCTGAACATTCTGCCTCCACATCAACAGTCTTGATCATGCCTGTAGCCATGGGGCCCAGAATGGGGACTGGCACATTGCAGGCGCTCAGTAAATGTTGCAATGAATGAATGAACGAACCTGGCTGCAGTGGCTGTTCCTTTGCTCTCCACTTCTAGAGACTATGGACCAGCAGACATGCTGGACTTTGACCAGGGCCTGGTGGGAAGTGCTGAGAACTGCTGGCTTCTTATTTCACAGAATTATCCATTTTCTGTTGTTTCTTGGGAGGGCCCTTGGTCTTAGCTTTCACACAATGGTATGTAGAATGAACTGGGAGACAGCCAATTTAGGCTTTTTCATCTACCAAACAAACCAAATTCATAACATTTGATTTGATGGATGGAATCCCTAGTGGATGATTTCACTTGGCCCTTTAAACAATGGAATGAGACCACTGGCCTCCTGCAGGCTTTCTCTTGGTGGGGGGTGAGGGAGGAGCAGTGTTCTGGAATGGGGAGATAAGTGTTAAAGGATGGAAAAGACACAGGATTACTTTAAAATGGAAAATACCCTTTTCAGGGATCATATAACCCTAACTTACAATATAGACATCTAAAATCAAGTCTTGCTATATTTTTGTGGCAGAAGGAAACGACAATTTAGAAAAAAACGAAAACAAAACCAAAATTCCGCTTGGGCATGGTGGCTCACGCCTGTAATCCCAGCACTTTGAGAGGCTGAGGTGGGTGGACCCCCTGAGGTTAGGAGTTCAAGACCAGCCTGGCTAACATGGCGAAACCCCGTCTCTACTAAAAATACAAAAATTAGCCAGGTGTGGTGATGCACACTTGTAGTTCCAGCTATTCGGGAGGCTGAGGCAGAAGAATCATTCGAACCCGGGAGGTGGAGGTTGCAGTGAACCGAGATCGCACCACTGTACTCCAGCCTGGGTGACAGAGGGAGACTCCATCTCAAAAAAAAAAAAAAAAAAAAAAAAAAGAAAAAAAGAAAAGAAAGAAAAACAAAACAAAACAAAACAAAAACAAAAACAAAAACAAACACAAACTTGGCCAGGTGCAGTGGCTCCCATGTGCAATCCCAGCACTTTGGGAGGCTGAGGCAGGCGGATCACTTGAGGTCAGGAGTTCTAGAGCAGCCTAGCCAACATGGCAAAACCCCGTCTCTACCAAAAATATAAAAAATTAGCCAAGTATGGTGGGGGGCTCCTGTAATCCCAGCTACTCGGGAGGCTGAGGCAGGAGAATTGCTTGAACCTGGGAGGTGGAGGTTGCAGTGAGCCGAGATTGCGCCCCTGCACTCCAGCCTGGGTGATAGTGAGACTCCTCTCAAAAAAACAAAAATAAAACCCTCTACAAAATGGCATTTTAGGACTTTATAGTCTTTTTTGGCTGCTTTAATGAGTATGAGTAGCCGTTCCATAAGCAGAGACTGTCTCACATAGAGCAGATTTGAAGCCATTGCTTTAGAAGACGATATGCCGGAATTGGTTGTACACCTGAGGACTGAAGTCGAAACCACCAGCTAGAAGGGAACGCTTTTTGTTTTGTCATGTGCCAGTGGACTTTGCCTGGGAATCTCCCCAGAGCTGAGGCCAGCAAAGGTTGCGTTCTGAAAGAGAGTGAAGGGGTGGCGATATGTCTGTCTCATTGGTGAACCAGGTAATGGAAAATGCCTCTCCCCATCCTGCACAAGAATGCCAAACATCAGCCACAGTGCTCCCTTTTCTTTTGTACCAGTGTGGTTTATAGAAACTGGACAGTATCAATGGACACTTTCTCTGGACTTTTAGGGGGAACACATTGCATCTTGAGGCATTTCATCTGTAGAACCTGTACTTAGAACAAAGAAAAGCTTCTGCGTGCTAGGTAAACAAAAGATGCCCAGTTCCCTTTCCCCATATTGGCAGCTGCCATGACACACAGTTTGGCTTCAGCCCACCCAACCACAAGTGAATTGACCGCAACCATACACCCTCACAACCAACTACAGTGACATAGAGATAGCACTTTCTAAATGTAAAATGTCATTAATATGAGTGTTATTGTCCAGCAATAAAGTTATGCCTATAATCAAAGTATCCAGGATCCAGAGGGAATGGAACAGGGCAGTAATTTTGAATCTGGTTGTGATAAAAGCCCAAAGCTAGACAGGCAAGAGGAGCGTAAGTGACATGGCTTTAGCCTGGGTACCCTCAGGGCCTTATCTGTTGTCAGCCAGGTAGGAGCCCGTGGCTTTAATTCTACCTCCCCAACTTTCCACCTCACCCCCAGAACTAAACTGCCATCAGTCTCACATACCCTCCTCTCTCCCCAGTGACTGAAGTCACCTCCATCCAGGCTGTGCCTACCAGCCTTCCTTTTTCCCTTCATGATTTTTCCAAGTGAAGGGAATAAATGAAAATATAAAGCAAGTCTTGTGATTTTTCTGAGGCTACGTAAACTACCTGCCTCATTCCAGTGAGCTCTGCAGGGGTTAAACCGCCATTTTAACAAGGTTATGATATACTAACCTTCACCCCATCACCCCACAATTCTCTTCCCTCACCATGGACTAAATATTTCTCTTTGTTCCCCCAAAGGAAGCTTACTCCATAAAGATTGCTGAAAAAGAATTTTTAATGGAAAATGTGCCAGGGCAGAAGTGGAGGAGGTGGTAGGGCAGGCTGGGAGGGTGGGGGAGGGAGGTCCACAGGCCTCCTTGTTCACATCATACAGAACCTCCCTTAGAAAATCCCTCTAGAGGCCAGGCGCAGTGGCTCACACCTGTAATCCCAGCACTTTGGGAGGCTGAGGCAGGTGGATGGTAAGGTCAAGAGATCAAGACTATCCTGGCCAACATGGTAAAATCCCGTCTCTATTAAAAATACAAAAATTAGCTGGGCGTGGTGGCATGTGCCTGTAGTCCTAGCTACTTGGGAAGCTGAGGCAGGAGTATCGCTTGAATATGGGAGGCGGAGGTTGCAGTGAGCAGAGATCGCGCCACTGCACTCCAGCCTGGCAACAGAGCAAGACTCCGTCTCAAAAGAAAGAAAGAAAGAAAGAAAGAAAAGCCCCCTAGACATATCTCTCCCCACCCCCCACCCTCCATCTCCCCCGCCCCCGTCTTCTGAAAGCTCCCTTTGCATCAACATTCTAACCTTTCCCTTCATCCCAAACTCCCCATCCCGACTACCTCACCCCTTCTCTCATGCAAAGGAAGTTAGTTCCTGGGCCTGCAGAGACAAGAAGACTTTATGGTTCATAAACAAGAGCTCTCCCAGCTACCAGGAGCCCCCCTGGTGGCAAAATTTTAAATACCTGATCATTTTCCTGGGTTTTAAATTTTTTTTTGTTTTGGTTACCTACACAAACTCATCCAGACAAATCGTACATGGCCTCCCTGGAGGTCCCCATTGCCAAGCTGAGCCCACAACTTTGATGATGGCAGCTTCTCACTATGCCACACTGATTTCTGAAAAGAGCTCGAGTCCACAATGGACCCCCACTGACCCCCCAGGTAATACACCCCTCAGTTCAGATTCAAAGCTTTTGGGGACCCCACTCAGGGCTGGCCTCTAGGTATGCAGCCTTCGTGGCAGCACAGGCCCCAAGGTTAGAATGGTCCTGCCCATGGTTTAATCCTCTGCTGTTGTCATCTTTTTTCAATTTTCAATTTTTATGGGTACACAGTAGTTGTACATATTTATGGGATATATGAGATATTTTGACACAGGCATACAATGCATAATAATTACAACAGGGTAAATGGGGTATCCATCATCTCAAGCATTTATCATTTCTTTGTGTTATGAACATTCCAATTATACTCTTTCAGTTATTTTTAAATGTACTATAAATTATTGTTGACTATAGTCACCCTCTTGTGCTATGAAATACTAGATCTTATTCATTCTATTTAACTATATTTATGCACCATTAACCTTCCCCCCTTCCCTCCCCTACCCACTACCCTCCCCAGCCTCTGGTAACCATCATTCTATTCTCTATCTCCATGAGTTCAATTATTTTGGTTTTTAGCTCCCACAAATGAGTGAGAGCATGCAAAGTTTGTTTTTGTGTGCCTGGCTTATTTCGCTTGGCATAATGACTTCCAGTTCCATCCACATTGTTGCAAATGAAAGGATCTCATTGTTTTTTATGGCTGAATAGTACTCCGTTGTGTATATATGCCACATTTTCTTTATCCATTCATCTGTTGATGGACACTTAGGTTGATTCCAAACCTTGGCTATTGTGAACAGTACTACAGTAAACACAGCAGTGCAGATATCTCTTTGATACACTGATTTCCTTTCTTTGGGGTATATACCTGCTGCTCTTGCCATCTTGAAATTCTTAAGAATTTTGAACAATTGGCCCTATATTTTCAGTGCACTTGGCCCTGCAATTCTGTAGCCAGTCCTGTCTACATATAGCTATCCTAAAAAATCTCTCTTCCTTCAAAGCAGTTTCTCCACAGCTCCCCACCAGCCTTAACCTCTAGGCCCATCTGCCTTGGCCAGCTGGGCCCCACTCACTATAGCGTGCTGGGCCTGTACAGATGGTGGGGGCTTTTTCTCTAACAAAGCCACAGAAACCAGGGTCCCTGAGGAGGAGGTGAGGGGAAGGAGACAGAGAGGCTCAAGAGAGGCGTCCCTGCAGTTATCCATCGGACCACAAGCTAATTCCAGAGATTCCCCCAGTAGAAAGAATTCCTTTCCAACTGTTCTGAAATAAGAATATTCCTGAGAAGTCCAGCCCCCGCCACAGGATTGGTCTCCACCCTGCTGTGAACATATCCGTAAGCTGTTGTAAGCTGATTGGTAGATCCTGATACAGTGGGAAATTTGAAGGAAGGAGAAGGATATTTTGGCACTTGGAGGAGAGGAAATTCAGGAAGGAGAAATCTGGCTGAGGGGCAACAGAGGGGGCAGTAAGACAGGGGAGAAAGAATAGAGGGGACTGCAGGGGGAGATGCTGGAGAAGTGTTTCTTCTACCTAACAATTTTGCTGGACTCTGAAGACAAAAACCTTGATGGGTAAAAGGGCCTGTATTAGCTTCCTGGGGCTTCCATAACAAATTACTGCAAACTGGGTGACTTAAAGCAATAGAAATGTATTCCTACAGCAACAAGTCTAAAGTGCACACAGTGTCAGCAAGGTGGGTCTCTTCTGGAGGCTCCAAAGGACAGCACCTTCCAAGCCTCTTCCCTGGCTTGCGGAGGCTGCCTGCCTGGCCAGCTTTACTGTTCCTTGGCTTGCAGACCCCCGCCTCCTCAATCTCTGCCTCCATGTGTGTCTCTGAGTGTCAAATCTCCCACTCCTTTCTTTTACAAGGACACCAGTCATTGGATTTAGAGCCCACTCTAAATGCAGAATGATCTCATCTCGAGAACCTTATCTTAATAATATCTGCAAAGACCCTATTTCCAAATAAGGTCACATTCACAGGCATTGGGCATATCTTCTTGAGAACCTAAGTCAATCCACTACGAGGTCTTTAGATTTTCAGTTTCCATTTGCCTTTTATTGAAGCTTCACTTGAACTTCTGAGCTTTGGATTTCCTCTTGATAGAAATACTGAAATCCTGAGACCCATTATTAAAGAATAATAGCAAAACCTCTGCAAATTCGTGGCAGTTTAAAAGCATGTCCTTCGAGAGACTCTGCAGGATCTCCTAGCATCCCAGGAGAATGGGAGCGAACAATAGCAACATGCCTTTGATCTCTTCAGTAGGAAAGTTTCAACAGCAGCCAAGGCCTGTGCTTTAATATTGTTGTACATTAGTTAGAACATAGAAATGTGAGTGTTTACAATCTTGAGACATCAGTGGAAAAGTAACAAGAATGTGGCTCTAAGAGATACTCATCAAAATAACTTGTTTGTTGAAAACTAGGGAAAAATTAACACAATATTGGTGAATAAAACTTCTAATGAGTGAACCCCATTCATACTCCTTTCCCACGCTTTTAGGAAAACACGGCAAATTATGTAGAAATAGTACTGCAGATGAACAAATGGAAGTTATGTGTGATTCCTAACCATTAAAGAAAGGTTCTGTTATCTTGGGAGATTTGGCATTAAATCTAAATTATTAATATAGGAAAATAACCACATTAAAAGTTAGGGGTTTTTTTCCTTGTTAATCTCCACCAATTTAAGTTATTTCTCTTCAAGTATCATCACGGCTCAGATCAAGGCTCCAGAGTATTCTGCAGATTTGAGATGGAAACTTCTTCCTTCTAATGACAGGTTTCTTTCTATTTAGGATATCAGAGAACCTTTCATTTCCTTTTTTTTTTTTGAGATGGAGTCTCATCCTGTCACCCAGGCTAGAGTGCAATGGTGTGATCTCGGCTCACTGCAACCTCCACCTCCCAGGATCAAGCGATTCTCCTGCCTCAGCCTCCTGAGTAGCTGGGATTACAGGCGTGCACCACCACGCCCAGCTAATTTTTTTTTTTGGTATCTTTAGTAGAGACAGGATTTCACCATGTTGGCCAGGCTGGTCTCGAACTCCCAAGCTCAAGTGATCCACCCGCCTCTGCCTCCCAAAGTGCTGGGATTACAAGCGTGAGTGCCTGGCTGTTTCATTTCCCTTTTTTTATGTTCAGAAAAATCTGAAACACCCCAGTGAGCTCACTCATCCTAATCACATTTCATGACCAGTAACACCACCATGCAATTTACTTAATAAATGGTTTTCATTAAAAAAAAAATAGAAAGAATAGTTAACAAAATTATAAAAATGAATAAAGGGAAGTCACCCTACCAGACAACACATCTCACAGCTACAATTCTTACAATATTGTAGCACTATCACGTAAAGACCCACATACATTAATGAAATGGAATTATAAACGTTGACTTCAGAAATTTATATAATAAAGGCAACATTTCAAATCAACTAGATAGCCATCAAGAAAAAGGATATTTGCACCCCAACCTCATACCTTAGAGTAAAATTAATACTGAATACAGCAAAGGCAAAGACGTAAAAAAACAAACACATACATATACATGCATGTGTTCATATGTACACACATACAGAGTAGAAGAAAACGTGGGCAAAATTTTATAATTTCAGAGTGAGAGAGACCTTTTCAATTATGACCAAAAATCCAGAAGACTAAAATAAAAGAGAAATTTAACTACACAAAAATAATTTTTTGGCATGGAAAACCATCATAAGCAAAGTCAAAAGGTAGATAATAAATGGGAAAAAATGTTTATAGCTCACATCACAAACAAAAGACTAATTTCCTTTCTCTCTTCCTCTCTCTCTACACACACATACACACACACCCCCACACATTCTTCTCACAGAGAAAGATCTAAAAACCAATAGAAAAATGGGCAACGGCTATGGAGACAATTAGCTAAACACTGAAAAGACGTTCACCTCGTTCATAGATTTTGATATGTATAATATGATTTGAAAGTACAATTCAATTATATTTCAAAAAGAAGTTTATTTTTAAAAACAAACGAAATGCCTTGTTTAACTCATCAGATTGTAAAGGCGAAAAGACCTTGAGCATATATCGAATTTGCTCTTTATAATGAGGTGACTGACACTATTCCCACCAAGATGGAGTTCCCTCCCTTTGTGTCCCCTCTCCTTACACCTGGGTGGGCTTGTGAACTCTTCCCTACTGGATGGAGCTTGGAAGGGTACTGTGTGACATCCAAGCAGGGCTTTTTATAAGGATGCCTCCTTCAATCGCTTGCCCCAGGCATCTTTCTTGCCTTCCCCTAGCCCTGGACATACTTCTAAGTCTAGACCATAGAAAGGATCTAGCTTCCAGCTGGCACTCTTTCTGTCTCCCAGGTACTCTGTGGAGCCCTGGGTCCCCATGTAAGATGTTTGGCTACCCTGAAGTCACCAAGTTGAAGAAACCATGTGGAGAGACCACAAAAAAATAGAAATAGAAAGAGATACCTGAGTGGTCCCAGTGATTCCATCACCTAGGGTTTTGGTTTGTGCACCAGAGGTATAAGTCCTGTAAAAGAAATGTGAGGAAATCTTCAAAATTATCCATCTGAAAAGCAATCTCTTGTGAGACCCCAAACCAGAACAGCCCAGCCAAGCCGCCCCTGCATCTGGAAACTGTGTGAGATGAAAAACAATGATTGTTGTTTGAAGTCACTAAGTTTTGGGGTGATTTGTTAGGCAGCAATAGGTAACTAAAGCACATACCCATATAACTTGCTGCTGGTAGAGTAAAGTGCTACATCCTCCTTGAAGATTAGTGATTTATTAACATCTAATCACAATAACACATACATAAGCCCTTTCCCCCAGACATTCCACTTTTAGAATTTTCTTGGACTGGGCACGGTGATTCATGCCTGTAATCCCAGCACTTTGGGAGGCCAAGGTGGGGGGATCGCTTGAGGTCAGGAGTTCGAGACCAGCCTGGTCAACATGGGGAAACCCCATCCCTATAAAAATTTTTTTAAAAAAACAAAGAAATAATTTTCTCAACAAATATACTCACACAAATGCAAAGTGACATATGTACAGTATTATTTATCACGGCACTATTTCAATAGAGATTGTTGGAAACAACCTAAATCTGGGCCTGTTTTAGCAAATTATTCATTCAACAGATTATTGTGCCATTTAAAAGAGAATGAAGCTATTCTTTGTATGTTGATATAAAATAAATCTCCAATTTTAATGCAAAACAACAAAAAAGTAAGGTGCAAGGCAGTGTGGATAGCACAGTCACAACTGCAAAAGAGAAGGAAGAAAAAAATATTTGTCCATAATTGCATGAATATGCATAGATTATCTCAGCACTAAAACAATGAATTTTCTATATCCATTGCCTGGGGAAGAGAACAGAAGACTAAGAGATCAAAGTGGTAGGGCAGAGTTTCACTGTGTGCTTTTAGTAGAGTAAAATTTTATGCCAGGTGAATATATTACCTAATCAGAAATAAATAAATCAGATTTACTTAAAAAATAAATTTCTATCAATTGTTTCTGCTTTTACTTAACACTGGACTTTTAGATACTAGGGCTGGATTTTTTATCTGAGGTACGTGTCATACCGACAGGAGATAGGGAAATACTAGGAAGAGGGCAGTTCCCTGGCAAAGGCCCCACCCTCAAGCCCGGAAATCCTCAGCCCTAAATGAGAATAGGCATTCCCGTTTTCAGCCCAAAAAGTTGCCTTTTGGCCTGCCATGCCCCCATCTTGTACCCATATAAACCCTGAACCCCAGGCTCTGGGGCAGACAAGCAGACTAACAGCAGAATGCATGGCAGAGAAGGAGAGAAGAGAAGGAGCACCTGAATGCTGAGAGGAGTTTGGCTAGGGATGATCAGAGAACAGATCGGCCACTGAACAGCCAAACTCCAGGGGAAGATCATCTTCCCACTCCAACCCCCTTTTAGGTCCCCATCCATCCCACTGAGAGCTACCTCTACCACTCAGTAAAATCCCCGCATTCACTCTTCAAGTCCATGTGCAACCTGATCCTTCCTGGATGACAGACAAGAACCTGGGTGCCAAGAGGGTCCACTGAGCTGTCTAACACTAAAGCCATCTGTGGACAGCAAGGCTAAATGAGCACATTATAACACACGCCCACCTGTGCTTCGGGAGTCAGACACCCAACCCTAGATGCTGCTGTGGGGCGGGAGCCCAAAAGTGCTCACCCTGGTTCCTGCACCTGCCTGTCTGCATGCTCCCTCTCCTGCAAGGGGTTTGAGCTCATGGATGCCAAACACAAAGCCACACCCCTGTCACACATCCTGCAAGGAGGGCCAGGGAACTCTCTGTCTCACATACAGTCCTGAGGATTCAGGGAGATTTTTCCCCCGGGTGTATACACATGGGCTAGGAGGTTAAAGGAATTGGCTTCTAGATACAGAATGTCTATAAAACTCATTTGTCTGGGAAAGCACCTTGCTGGTTCTTTCTCCTTTTCCCTCTCAGCCTTCCTTCTCTCACTTGACAGAAGACAAGAGTACCTCTCACCTGTCCTGCATTTTATTCTGATGCACTGCCACAGGCCAGGAAGACCTTTGGGAAGCCAAAGAAAGAAACAATTCAAGCAATTCAACATTTGTTTGTTATTTTGCTTTAAGATTATTTTGGAGATTTATTTTCATCTCATCATACAAAGAATAGCCTCATTCTATTTTGGATGGCACATTTCAGAAGGTTGGCATCGATCTTGAGAAAGTGAACAATGTTAAATATTGGGAAATACATCTTTTTGCAGATCAGATTCTTGCAAAAGTAGTTTGTAAGCTTTTGTTTTCAATGAAATTAGAAGAGGACCTATTGAATTTTCAGCTGGTAGAACACTACAAATTATTATTATTATTATTTTGAGACTCCCAGGCTGGAGTACAGCGACACAATCGGCTCACTGCAGCCTCAACCTCCCAGGCTCAAGTGATTCTCCCACCTCAGCCGCCACGCCCAGCTAATTTTTGTATTTTTTAGTAGAGATGGGGCTTGACCTTGTTGCCCAGGCTGGTCTCAAACTCCTGAGTTCGAGTGATCCTCCTGCCTCAGCCTCCCGAAGTGCTGGGATTACAAGCATGAGCCACGGTGCTTGTCCATAAATTATTATTATTGTTGTTGTTGTTGGGTTTTTTTGAGATGGAGTCTGACTCTGTAGCTCAAGCTGGAGTGCAGTGGCAAGATTTTGGCTCACTGCAACCTCCACCTCCCGGGCTCAAGTGATTCTTGTGCCTCAGCCTCCCAAGTAGCTGGGACTACAGGTGCGCACCATGCCCAGCTAATTTTTTGTATTTTAGTAGAGACGGGATTTCACCATGTTGCCCAGTGTGGTCTTAAACTCCTGAGCTCAGGTGATCCCCGCGCCTCGGCCTCCCGAAGTGCTGGGATTACAGGTGTGACCCACCGTGCCTGGCACAAAAATTATTTTTGATGATAGATCACACAGATCATTTTTTACATATAACTGAGGACTTCAGAGAAACGAGTGATATTACTCTGAGAAAACTCCTTTCACGGACCTCTGCTTATTTATATGAACAATGTTCCTCTGCATTAACATTTTTAAAAACAGCCAGGCACGGTGGCTCAGGCCTGTAATCCCAGCACTTTGGGAGGCCAAGGTAGGCAGATCGCCTAAGCCGAGGACTTCGAGACCAGCCAGGGCAATATGGTGAAACCCCATCTCTACAAAAAAATGCAAAAAAATTAGCTGGGCATGGTTGTGCGTGCCTGTAGTCGAAGCTACTCGGGAGGCTTAGGTGGAAGGATCACTTGAGCCTGGGAAGTAGAGGTTGCAGGGAGCTGAGATCACACCACTGCACTCCAGAGGCAACCGTGTCTCAAAAACAAACAAACAAGAAGAAAACCCACCACAGCCTCATTTTTTAAAGACAGAAAAGTGGAGTAAAACTGACGTAATAAGTTATACTCATTCATACATAACTGAACTTGTTTAAAGACCCAAACAACCATATTGATTTTACTGAGATATATTTCTAATAAAATTTTAATATCTAATGATTACAGTTGATCAAAACAATTATACTCCACCTAAACTTTTTATTACCCTTACTTAGAACTTTCCAGTCACAGGAAATATTTTAAATTTCAATTTGTTTATATACTTTTGCTGCATGAAAGAAGTATAGAGTGACTTTTTAAAAAGACTTTCAAGTATTCATAATGTTATATTGGGGTAATATTCTTTTGGTGAAAAAGAATAAAATGAGTTAAAACTGAAAAAGGAACCATGTAAAATTTCCAGGTGTTAAAGAATAATTTATTGATATATTTTTAAAATTATGGTGGTGGCTATAAAATGGCTATATTATTTGGATACATTTTAAAGAATGATGTAAGAAGGTTTTTAAAATGTTCATATTTATTATGTATTGGAAGTTGTATCTTTTGTTAAGGAAACATTATTTATTTATTTATGACAGAGTCTCACTCTATTGCCCAGGCTGGAGTGCAGTGGCGCCATCCTGGCTCACTGCAACCTTCAAGCGTTTCTCATGTCTTAGCCTCCTTAGTAGCTGTGACTACAGGCCCGCGCCACCACACCCAGCTAATTTTTTGTATTTCTAGTAGAGACGGGGTTTCGCCATGTTGGCCAGGCTGGTCTCCAACACCTGGGTTCAAATGATGCGCCCTCCTTGGCCTCCTAAAGTACTGGGATTACAGGCGTTGAATCACTGTGCCCAGCCTGAAGAAACATTTTAAATAATGTAAACTGCAAAGGGAAGAAGCAGTTTTTCAAATTCTTTTAAGCAATACACAAATAATTTGAAATACTGCCTTAGAGACCATCTGGTTCACCTCTCTTTGTGAGTGAAAAACTTGTGTAAGTCACTTTCTTAAGGTCACCAAGTAACAAAAGGGACCAGACCCCAGTCTCCTGCCTCCTGCCCAGTCAGGCAGGTCCAACACTGGCAATCTTCGTGGTAAGGGTAAGTCCTCTATGGTCCTTGGCAGACACAAGTAAATGACAAAGAGCAAAGGGAATAGGAGCCCAGATAGGAGTGTTTGGCACTCTGCCGCCCCCTCAGGAATGGAGGTAAAACACAAGCAACAAAATGCTGTCTTCCCCACATCCTCGTGGGGTTGCACAACCTTTTGATGCCGTCCTAAGACCACCCTTCATTTTCTTTCCCATCTTTTTCGCTTCTGATTTCCTTGACTCTCCTGCCTTCACGTGCTCATCGGGCACCTCTCTGGAGAAGCAGCCTTATGGCTGGCCCGAGCCCAGCAGGCAGAAGAATGAGGCTGGAGAAACGTCGACACCTGGCACCTCCTTAGCTTTGTCTTAGCAGCTCCACTTTTAAGCTTTTCCTTTTTTTCACACCTACACCTGCTTTCCAGCTTTGCTCAAACTCATTCAGCTGCAGGTGGGGTGACCCAATAATGTATCCTCTATATTAGCACGCATTTGAAAGATACAGAGGGGGTGTTGTGCTATTCATAATTATGCCAGAAAAACAAGTAGAATCCAGGACCATCCTGGGCTGTAGGGTCACCCTAGCTATAGGGCACTTAGTGAGGAAGGAAGGGCAAAGCTGCTCAAAATGTTGGATTAGGAGTGGGGAATATCAGAGCAGCAGATAAACCAGTAAGATCTGTCTGAAAATGAGCGATGAGACTCAGTTGAGGAGAGAGATGCATAGACAATGTCTGCTGTGTTGTTTTTGTCTGACACTCTGGGGAGAGCCAGTATCACTATGGGCAAAATCAGGAGCAATCTACTTGATGTGATATGAGGAGTACAGAAAAATCCAGAAATTACACATCTATATTTCTGGTGACTGCAATGCCTGATTGAGTCCCTCAATTAAAGCTATTGCTTAGGCCTCCTGGAAATTACTGCATTTTACCTGGGTGAGATAATTCGGTGGGCACGTCACAAATCCATCCTTCTTTACCTTATAGAGAAGTGTCATGAAAATGTGGGTCACAGGGACAGATAAGTTTTGGGGTGGGAACCAGAGATGACATAGGAGAAGATTCTGAACAGGAGGTACTGGACCATGCTTACTGGGAGGAGGGGCACCTTCACACATGCAACTCACTTAGTCCTTCCATAACCACGTGGGTGAGCACAACCTTTCCTGCTTTACCCACCATGCAATGCCCAGGGCCGGCTGCCTCTTCAAGTGTCTTTGAAAAGATCATTACAGGAGACAGATTGTGCCAGAAATAAAAAAGAATAACCTTTTGTATTCATGTAGTTCTTCATGTTGACAAAAGCTTTCACTCGCATTCTTTCATCCAGATGTGGTAAGAGCCCCATGAAATGGGCTGGAGGTGTCACTGACCACTTTGCAATGAACACAGCTGCGGCCCGTGCTCCAGGTGTGCTGACTTCAGGTTTGGTGACTTGGTGTTTTTTCTATAGGCCAAAACCTCTATGCAGTTTATGAAAGATCAATCCTGACAAATTGCCCTTGGCCTTATAGAGAGGATTATTGGATCCCTCCAGTCACGCGTGTCGAGAAAATATTCTTTTACAACTAGATTCACGTATAACCTTTACTGAAGTCTCTAAGTTCCTAAAAACCGAATGATTTGCCCACCTTTCCAGCCTCTTTGTTTTTTCCTGTCCGCTGTATACTCTAGTGTGGCCTCTTTTGTGGTCCTGGCCTATGCCAAATCATTTTCCACTGGTCATTTTCTCTACCTGGACTTACTTTCCCCTAGATCTTCATATGGCTGGCTTATTGTCACCCCTCAGGATAAGATTAAATTCCTTAGACCCTCCCTTCCCCCTCTTATATAAAGTGACCTCCCTGGTTACTGTCTATTACATCATCCTGCTTATTTCCTTGATAAACACAGCACAACCTGTAATTGTCTTATTTACTTACTATATACTTTTATCATGTCTTCTCACTAGAACATGAGTCCCATGAGGCAAGGACCAAGTCTCACTTTTCATTGCTCTATTCCCAGTGACTAGAACTCAATAAATATGTTTTATGAATAAAATGAATAAGCAACTGCAACTGGAAATATTTGCTCTGTGTCTGTGGCCAGCTAGCATTTCTATCAAGGATAGTTATGCTATAATTCCAAGGAGAGTTTATTCTGGAAGTTACAGTCAGTCAATCATTTGCTTACCTAAGTAGAGGTACCAGTGTGATAGAAAGAAACCATCATCTATTTGAAAGAATCAGCATGTCTCAGGAAAGGGAGTATCAAGATCATATTGAGTCAACTTATTATGTCCAAATCCTCCTATCTATATAAATAAAGTGCTTGATTTTTTAAAGGGCAAATCTCATATACTTTCATCAAATTTTAATGGTACTATTATGAGGAAGCATAGCATGTAGAATTGTTTAATTGGAAAAGATACCAAGCACAAAACACTCTTGAATCTGCTTTGGCAAGATGCTGAACTCAGCAATTACTCACCCCCAAGAGGTTCCAGAGGTTCCAGCATATGTTAATCCAAGAACAATTTTATTGGACTCTGTTCATCTTAGACTGTAGATACTATAGCCTGTTTTACTTTTATTTTAAAATCTACTTTTATTGCTGTTTTAGGACCAGGATATTGGATTCTTTAAGTGGAAATTCCCTGGGGTTCTGGCGTAAGCTAGTGATCAGAAGGAAGGGACCTAAAAAGTCTATGGGAAGGCAAAGGAAAAAAATCTTAGAAACATAGAAAAGAAAAGAATTTGAAGAGGTTTTGAAGGGCGAAGTCATTTTCAGACTTCCCCTAAAACAATAAAGGCCAATTCTAAATGTATGCGGTTCTACATTTCATATATATATATATATATATATTTTTTTTTTTTTTTTGAGGTGGAGTCTCGCTCTATTGCCCAGGCTGAAGTGCAGTGGCCGGATCTCAGCTCACTGCAAGCTCCGCCTCTCGGGTTCACACCATTCTCTTGCCTCAGCCTCCCGAGTAGCTGGGACTATAGGCGCCCGCCACCTCACCCGGCTAGTTTTTTGTATTTTTTAGTATAGACGGTTTTTCACCATGTTAGCCAAGATGGTCTCGATCTCCTGACCTTGTGATCCGCCTGTCTCGGCCTCCCAAAGTGCTGGGATTACAGACTTGAGCCACCGCGCCCGGCCAACATTTATATTTTTGCTGTATAAGACTATATCCAAATTAAATAAAAAATTACAAAGTGTAACTATAATTTTGGCAGTTTTCTTCCTAGACTCTAAGATAGGAAAACAAGTTTTCTTTTGTTTGTTTGAGACAGGGTCACTCTCTGTCACTCAGGCTGGAGTGCAGTGGCATGATCATGGTTCTCTGTATTGTCAACCTCCCGGGCTCAAGCAATCCTCCCACCTCAGCCACCCCTGTTTCCAAGTAGCTGGGACTACAGGTGTGCACTATCACACCTGGCCGATTTTTAAAATTGTTTTTAAGTAGAGACAGGGTCTCACTATGTTGCCTAGGCTGTTCTGGAACTCCTGGGCTCGGGCAATCCTCCTGCCTCAGCTTCCCAAAGTGCTGAAATTACAGGCATGAGCCATCACAGCTGCCAGGAAAATGAGTTTTAATACTCTAATATTGGTATAAAAGCTGAACAATTTTCCCAGAACTGAGATACACATTTGAACTACCGTGATGTAATGAAGACCTGTAATTAAGTAGACTCCATACTCTTACTAAAAAAAAAAACAACTGAGATTCTAGTAATGATAGACTAGACAATTTAAACCAATCCACTCACTGAGGGCAGCTAAAATAATGGGATAAAATATGAAAATAACTGCTTGAAGGCATCTGAGAGCTAAAAAGACAACAAAGGGCTGGGCATGGTGACTCACACTTGTAATCTCAGTACTTTGGGAGGTGAGGTGGGAGGATTGCTTGAGCCCAGGAGTTCGATACAAGAGTGGGCAAGATAGCAAGATCCTGTCTCTACAAAAAAAAAAAAAAAAGTAAAAATTAGCCAGGCATGATCACGCATGATGGTGCATACCTTTAGTTCCAGCTACTTGGGATGCTGAGGTGGGAGAACTGCTTGAACTCAGGAGTTTGAGGTAACAGTAAGCTATGATCATGCCATTGCACTTCAGCCTGGGCAACAGATCAAGGTCCTGTCTCTAAATAATAATAATAATTTTAAAATCAAAAACAAAAACAAAGGAGAGAAAAAAAGAATGTAGACCAAATCAGAGAAATGATAAGGTACTTTATAAAATAAGATTACAAACCCAAATATAGCAGTAATTGCATGTAATACAACAAGGCAATGAAAAGCCAAAGATCTTCAAACTCATACCAAAAACCAATTTGATGTTCATTACAATTCTGTCTGTGAATATAGACATGTTAAAAGTGAAAAGATGGGCTGGGCATGGTGGGTCATGTAATCCCAGCACTTTGGAAGGCTGAAGCAGAGGGATCCCTTGAGGCCACCAGTTCAAGACCAGCAAGGTATTATTTGTAAAATAATAATAATAATTTTTTAAGTAAAGAGATGGACTAAAAATACATTTTAAATATCAATGAAAAGAAAGTGGGTATAGCTTTATTTCTATCAGTTACTAATAAACCAGATCTTCAAAAAGGTACACTTAATAATAAAATATACATTTTTTAGGAAGATACCACAATTCTAAATTTGTATCCACCTGAAAATCTAATCTTCAAAATAATACAAGGCAAAAACTAACAGCACTAAATGGGAAAATAGACAAAAATAGTAATTTAGTGGGAGGTTTTTTCTTTTCTTTTCTTTGAGACAGGGTCTTACTCTATTGCCCAGGCTGGAGTACAGTGGTGCCATCTCAGCTCACTGCAACCTCCACTTCCCAGGCTCCAGCCATCCTCCCACCTCAGCCTCCCAAGTAGCTGGGACGACAGGCACATGCCACCATACCTGGCTAATTTTTTGTAGAGATGGGGTTTCTCCATGTTGCCCAGGCTTGTCTTGAACTCCTAAGCTCAAGTGACACAGCACCATGCCCAGCCTAGTGGGAGTTTTTTTAAAAACACATTTTGTAACTGAGAACAAGCAGGTAAAAATTGGTAAGCACACAGAAGACTTTAGCAACATGAGTGCCAAATAACTTGAGAGATAAGATGGAGCATTCAACAGCTACAGTGCACGTATTTGTGAAGCATATATATAGAAAAATTGATCACATACTGTGTCATCAAGCAAGTTTCAACAAATTTCCAAGGATTGAAGTTATACAGCATATGAAAAGAATTGCACATTGCAGATGAAAAGGAATCAGTACCAAAAAACCCTAGAAAACCTTCATATCGGCCGGGCGCGGTGGCTCACGCCTGTAATCCCAGCAGTTTGGGAGGCTGAGGTGGGCGGATCATGAGGTCAGGAGATCGAGACCATCCTGGCTAACACGATGAAACCCTGTCTCTACTAAAAATACAAAAAATTAGCCGGGCGTGGTGGCAGGCACCTGTAGTCCCCGCTACTCGGGAGGCTGTGGCAGGAGAATGGCGTGAACCCGGGAGGCGGAGCTTGCAGTGAGCCATGATCGCACCACTGCACTCCAGCCTGGGCGACGCAGCAAGACTCAGTCTCCAAGAAAAAAAAAAAAAAGAAAACCTTCATATCTATGGAAATTAAGAATATGCTTTTAAATGTCCCCTGGATCAAAATGGAAATTAGAAAATATTTTGGAATGAAGTGAATGAAATCATGAAGTGAATGAAAATGCTATATATTAAAATATGCAGTAATCTCTTGCTCTGAAAGCATTGGCCATTATGTATTGACTTTCTCCTACGGAAGAGCTAAATTTAACTCCTTAAAACCTTCCCACGTTTCCCCTTCTCCCAGTATGTCCCTTTCCATTCTTCATTCTCCCAGATAGTTATAGCACATTTTGGTTAAATTAATAGTCGCTAGTTGTATTATTTGACTATGTAAATATTTTCCACAAAATGTGAATGGGATAGATGTTGCCTTCAAGGCAGATCAGTCTTTACCTCTTACCTACCCAATTTATTTTCTTATTATAGTTTTGCTGTCCTCAAACCTCCTCACTGCAGCTGCCAAGGACATCAGCTAACAATAAAGTAGCTAAAAATCTCCACAATCCAGACAGTTAAGGGCAAAAGCTTCCCTGATCAAATGGCAACTCAAGATGGAAAGGGATATGTTCGTATATTGCAAGATAGCAAGAGCAAAGCTAAGGAATGCACAAAGAAACAGTGTTTAAAACAATAAAAAGAAGTAGATGCTTTCAAAGTGGTTGGGGATAGCTGCTTCTTTTTGGCTGTGAGACTGCAGAGCAAGAACGGACTGAGATGAGCATTCTTAATGATTTTATTACAAGAGAAATATAAAAGTTCAAAATGGTCTGTTTATTTTCCTCCTTTTTAATATGCAGGGGAGAGGGAGGGAGACAGACAGCCAGCTCCCAGGATCCATTGCTTAACGGGTGTTCCCTGGGATACAAGAACTGTGTTTATGAATTTGAGTATGGAGTCCTTTCTGCTGCAACCCCTAGGAGATGCTCCTCTTTATATGCTAAGTAGAAAGAGCGTATGCAGAAAAGAAAGGAAAAGAACCCTCTTTCCCAGCCTCAGCAGGTGGGGAGGCAGAAAGCAACTGTCTTTATTAAAGGCACCGAAGCAGAATGAATATGGTTTTGCTGTCCTGAGTTCCTGATTGGAAGCCAAAATTCCTTTTCTGACAGAAGCAGTGTGAACCCCTGTAACTATTAGGAATTGTCATGTAGGGTATACTCTTGCATCAGGATGGTAGCAGAGAACAACAGATATCATCTATAAAAAATCAGAGTTAGGGTTTTATTTTTCTCCTGTTGAAACAGATTTCTTTGGAAGAACTGGAAACTTAACAACTATTCATTTTTCCATTCATTCAACAGATATTTATGAAACACTTATGAATACTAAGCACTGAGCTAAAGCTGAAAAATTCTCTCAAAATGAACTTACAGTCTAGTAGGGGATGCAGATATGAAAAGACACTGACAACTGTACAATAAGGTTACCCTGGGCAGACGTGGTGCTAGGGGGCACCAGGAGAGGTAGCCTTTGGTGCATCCTGGATGGATGGATGGGAGGCTTCTGGAAGAACTGTCATCTAAGTTGACACCTAAAACTAAGGATTTGTAGCACTGCAGCTATGGGAAAATATTATTAATCCCAATCTTCAGACTTACTCATTATAAGACCTAAGTGACATGTAAATTCAAAATTGATTGTATGCTACTTTTTCCTAAACAGAGAGATTGAAGTCAGTCATACCCATTGTTGCCAAGGCTTCTGAAGGTTTTTACCAGTTGCCTTATCCCTGAAACTCTTTCTATTGCTCTGCTCTCCACATCACCACCTAAAAAGATCCCAACCCACTCAGCTGCTTTGCTCCACTTCTTTCTGACCCATTTTGTAGCACTGCCTGAAAACGTTGCTTGGAAATTCAATGAGAGTTCATGGTGGGGAAGGCTGGGAACTGCTTTTTAGAACTTGTTCCGAAAATGCCTTCAAAATGTAACTAGCCAAGTCTAGCTTTTGATCAAATTTTAATGATCATACTGATATAAACCACTTTCTATTCCTGATCTGTTTCCCAGGACCTTTCCTGCAATTAATCATCAGTTAAATAGATTCAGCGGCTCCAGGCCAAAGTAAAAAATGCTCTGAGACTTGCAAGTGTCTCAACAGATTGTGCAGGAACTTTAGTGAGCATTCTTTATTAGCTCAGACTCACTCTGGGCCGCCTCCACAGCCTGAAGTAAGGCTGGCCTGCTCCCTTTGTTTCCTCTAGTTCCCATGGATACCACCCGAAGGCACTTTGAAAGTTTCTAATATAGGCTTACTCTCTTTTGATATGTCCCTTGGAAGTCTATGGTGGGGTCTATCTGGCTCTTAGTTTTTAGATGACATGGCATTCTCTCCATCACCCACCCCAATGTAGTGCTGATGCCCTCCAGTCATTGGGAAGGCAATGGCCCAAGCCCCAGGGCTGCCTCTAGAAGCCAGATTTCTTGGACTTGAGATTTGAACCTTGTCAGGAACAAAGCAGTTAACTGAGTTCCCTGTAAGTTGACTGGACAAGTGAAGTGAGGTGGAAAATTGAGGTAATTTTCTGGACCAGTCAGACTAGAAACAAAAAAAATAAATGTAAAAGCAACCCAGCTTCAACTTTCTGGATCTTTCAGTAAAATGATTTCAGTCCAAATGATCTGCAGAATTGCCTCCACTTTATGTTGTGTGTGTGGACACAGGTCTTAGGGAATCCCTTTCACCCCCCGAAACCGGACATCTCTACCTTGCATGCACTTTTATAAGAAGTGCTTCCTGGTTTCCCCATTTTTTCCCCCATACTCCATGTAGAGGAGAGAATCATTCCGACTTTTTCTTCCCCAAGCAATGTTTGCACATGGTCACAGCTGGAAGCCATAACAAGCAGGATGGAAGAAATCACATCCTATTCACAGCTAACAGGTGAACCTGCAAATTAATTAACTCGTGGAAATGCTCACAACAAGTCGTTAAGGAGCCAGGTAATGTTTGCGGATGGGCTGCATGCAGGTGGGCTGGCCATAGCCATGGCCCAATTCCTCACATGCATCTGGGCGGTCCAGAGGGTGGGGTAAGGGGCAGGGAAAAGGGCAGTCGGGAACTTTTTTCCTTGGCAGCCCATCTGCTGAGGTCACAAACAAGCCACGCTCCAGCTGCTCTGCCATCTCGGCCTTTTGGGTGGTCTCTCATACCCTCGACCAGCCACACAACACAGCCCACCCCCTGCTTATGGCCTCTGCCAGAGTATTTATTAGGAACCGTGCCTTCTTGGAAGACGAAATAGCTAGATTTCATAATTAAAGACTTCATTAGTTACTTGTTGTGAATTTCCATGGCTAATGGGACCCGGGGTTGCATTATTTATAGCATTGGAAGGCTTCCCATCAATCAGTCTCAGATCTCCTCTTATGCCAGGTGCCCACCACACACTCCCTCCCCACAAGTCTACCAGCGGGATGGGAGGTAGTCAGTGCCACAGTTAAGAAGAAAAAAACGTCCAGGGTCTCCGCACTGGTCTGCATGAATTCATAGTGAGGCCAAAACTAGGCTGGGAAATGGAGCAAATCCGATGTCCATTGATCATCTTTTGTCTTCTCTTCTTGCTCATCTCATAAGGGGGCATTTCAGCAGATGAGGCTGAACTTGCTCCATGGCCTGTCTTTCAAGATTGTCACTCTAGGGATTATTTTAGAAGCTCTTTGGGGCAGAGGAATGGAGGCCCTTAGATAAAAGGAGTCAAGAAATGTGCTCAGAGCTGCCAAGGAAGCTGGCAGAATATGATCATGAGATCAGTACATTTTTCCTCGAAAGAGTCATTGTGTGGCCTAGTTTGAGAAAAAGCTTTCTTTTCTAATTCCTACTGCATGAGAGCATTCATAATATCAACACAGCTGATACTTGATTACTACCTCATTTCGGGGACTATTCTAAGCTCTTTACCCGCATTCTCTCATTTACTCCTTATGCAGTAGCTCTACACCACAATCTGCTCTCCTCTTCCAAGAGTTGTGGCTGGAACATGGCTGTCCAGCCTGGGACTGCATTTCTCAGTCACCCTGGAAGCCAGGTGAAGTCATGCGACCACACTTTCACCAATGGAAACTGAGCAAGGGCCTGCCAATCTCCAGCCAGAGCTTTTAGGGAGCAGGCTGCCTCTTTGATGTTCCTTCCTCCTTTCCTGTTAGCTGAGCTAGTGGAACATGGAGTGGTCTTAAAACACAAGTTGGGCAGGCGTGGAAGCTCACGCTTGTAATCCCAACATGTTGGGAGGTCAAGGCAGGCAGAAAACGAGGTCAGGAGTTCAAGACCAGTCTGGCCAACACTGAAACCCTGTCTCTATTAAAAATACAAAAATTAGCTGGGTGTGGTGGCAGGCGCCTGTAATCCCAGCTACTTGGGAGGCTGAGGCAGAAGAATTGCTTGAACTCGGGAGGTGGAGGTTGCAATGAGCAAGATTGCGCCACTGTATTCTAGACTGGGCAACAGAGTTAGACTCTGTCTCAAAACAAACAAACAAACAAAGAAACAACACAAGTTGTTATCAGAGTTGGTGTCCAAGCCACCGAACATTGCAGAGCATCCATCCTGGGTGGTTTTGTGACAGAAGTAAACTGCTTGCTCCTTAGCTTGCTACCTGTTAGGGCTCTTTATTAGAAAGCTTGTTACTACTCTAGCGTACTTTGCAACAACTCTCCAATGTAAGTTTATTTGTTTTAGCATTGTTTAGAGACAGGGTCTTGCTCTGTCATCCAGGCTGAAGTGTAGTTGCACCATCATAGCTCACTGTAGCCTCAAACTCCTGAGCTTAAGCCATCCTCCTGCCTCAGCCTCCTGAAGTACTGGGATTGCAAGCGTGAGCCATTAAGCCTGGGCTTTAAACAAAACAAACAAACAAACAAACAAAAAACAACCCATTTTACTTCATTTACAAAACTGCAACTCGGAGAAATTAAGTACTTGGTTTAAATTCATCAGTTACAATGAGCAGCACTGGGGTTCAAATCTAGGTTTCTGAAACAATCTATGATGATAGAGGGCAGAGTGGTCGTTCCGTGGGGGAGAGTGGATAGACTGGCAGGGTGCACCAGGGAACTTTTTTTTTTTTTTTTTAAGAGCAAGGTGCTTGACTTAGTAATTATGTTTAACATTTAGACAACGTTTTATCATTAAACAAGGCACTTGCATACAAATAACTCATTGAAGCCTCACAAGTACTCTGAGGAATAGGTAGCATTACTCTCCTCATACAGATGAGATTGAGGTGTGGACAACTGAGATATCTTTAACACGGTTAATAAGAAGTGGCTCTAAGATTTGAACACAGATTTTTTACCCATTCTATTATACAAGGGCTGAAGAAACTCTCCCAGGTATAAATTCCAAAAACCAACTTATTCTAGCTTAAACAAAAGACAAACAAAAACCACACACACACACACACACACACACACACACACACCCTCCTATGTTTGGTCACATCACTGGGGACCAGATTTCTTGTTCTCTTTTTGCACCAGTAGTCTTTCTCCACCTGGCTAGAAGAAAATGGGGCCAAAGACAGCTCCAACTTTTGGCTTCCAAGCTTAGCAATTCATTAGGAAAGACTGAGTTCTTGCCCATTTCATTCATTCATACACACACACACACACACACACACACATATACACCTTCGCTGGACCAGTTTGGGTCTCTTGTCTTCCCCATGGACTATTCTTTGAAGCCAGGGGGATGGAGGAAGACATTGTAATTAACAGTCCCACTGGAACCACTACTAGAATGGGTAGCCCAACAGGAACAATTGTCCATAGGAAATGGAGGGAGGAGGATGCTGATGTCAGAATCAGGAAGGGATGTTGGGCACACAAAAACAGACCCACTCTCCATAGCCTGCATTCTGGAAAGAACTCACTGTAGAACTGGCAGCAGCATCCCTTAGTTTGGAAAACTCTATCTATCTATCTATCTATCTATCTATCTATCTATCTAATCTATCTATCATCTGCACACACACACGTAAAATTATTTTTCAGTCTTGCTATAGACATCCTATTGTGCAGTGTGGTCCAAAAAGTTGCATTTCACGACTTGCCTGTTTATTCCAAACCCTCTCTAGAACTTGTTAGTAGCTGCTTTTTAAGCATAGCACCAGGGGAGTCTGTTCAGTACATGTGCACAGTCCTGTCCCAGGGAGAGCAAAGTCCCTGATTTAAGGTATTGAGGGAGTAAAATAATTGCACATATGTGTGGGTATGTGGGTGCTCTGTGTGTGTGTGTGTGTGTGTGTGTGTGTGTGCGCGCGCGTGTGTAGAGCTTATATTCATACTTAGTTTTCAGTCTCCAGCTTTTCTCTCCAGTTACCCTCTGAGGATCAAAATTCATTTTCACAACAATCTCTCAGCAAGAAAGGAAGACTAATAAGATGTCAGATGCACCATTGTGTCTGACCCTCAGGCATGCAGGGGTTTTGGGCAGTGCTCCCAGCCAAGGCAGTGCACTTAGTTACCCCATGGGCCCAACTGCTGTGCCACAGACACGAGCTTCACAGTCGACTGGACCAAGAAAGCAGGTGGACACAGTTGTTCAGCCTGGCAGGAAACTGTCACCCCTCCTTTCTGGCATGTGCGCTCTCTAGCAACTTGTAACCCATTTCTAAGGCTTCAGGCATTTCTGTTCCATGCTTTACATTAAACAGTAGAAACTTTTTAAACCTTTAAGTTAAAAAAAATGAAACCTATAGTAAAATATACATTTTACGTTGACTTTGTACACACGCATATATACAATATAATCAAAAGCATTTCTTGAAAAATACCCGTTCCTGTTTACCCTTACCCTATTTGTTGTACTCTGATATAGTTTGTTGAATTTTATTTTATATTTATTTATTTTTATTTTTTTGAGACGGAGTCTCACTCTGTTGCCCAGGCTGGAGTGCAGGGGTGTCATCTCGGCTCACTGCAAGCTCTGCCTCCCAGGTTCAAGTGATTCTCCTGCTTCAGCCTCCCAAGTAGCTGGGACTACAGGCACGTGCCACCATGCCTGGAGATATATATATATTTTTTTATTTTAGTAGAGACAGGGGTTCACCATATTGGTCAGGTTGGTCTCGAACTCCTGACCTCAGGTGATCCACCTGCCTCGGCCTCCCAAAGTGGTGGGATTACAGGCGTGAGCCACTGCACCCAGCCTGAATTTTATTTTTTAAAAATTGCTGAGTGATAGATTTCATGGCCTGCAGCTTGGAACGCACATAGTCCAACCATTCTATGCAGTGTCCCAGCTGTGCTATCAGCTGAAACTGTGAACAGCTTCCCATCAAATGCTTCCAAAGCTCTGTCTCAGGACTCTGGCCTACGCCGTTCAGCTCGGGAGTGTGTAAACTGTGCAGGTGGGGTAGGCGAGTCTATGGCCTCAGGTATCATCTCCTGCCTCCTTCATGAGGAGCCTCAGAGTGGGAAGGGGCGTTTCCTCAGCTGCATCAATCCCTTCCACATCACACCAGCACAAGTGGTCAGCTAGGCTCTGCTTCACACCTCCAGCAGCCAGGAGCTCATCACTGCTGCTCTAGCTCAGTAATGAAAACATCCTTCCAGTTTCCAATAGAAATGACCTTGCTGACAGTTGCACCCTCCATCCTGGTCCTGCCCTTTGAAGTTAGGTGAGTTGAATCTCTCTTCCACATTACACACTATACTTGAAAACCCTGAAGATCCCCAACTGTCCTGAATCCCCATCACCAGTTCTTTCCATTTATAAAGGGTCAGTTTTCCAGGTCCCTCACCATCCTGTCGGCTGCTTCTGGATACACCCTTCTTCGCCAATGTCCTTCTGAAAGTGTGGCTACCGGGGCAGGAAATTGAATACTTGGGGTGTGTGCGTGTGTGTGTATGTGTGTGTGTATTTGAAAATACTTATTTTAAGAAATCAGATAGATTACATAAGGAATAGAGCACTGGATTCTAAGACTGTAGACCCCTGTCCCAAATGCAATGGCATTGGGCTAGTCCCTTTCCTTTTTGATTTCTTCATTGCTAACAAGAGAGGGGTTACTGTTAAATGGGTATAATTTCAGTGTAGAATAATGAAAAAGTTCTGGAAATGAGTAGCAGAGATGGTTGCATGATGTTGTGAATGTTGTTAATGCCACTGAATTTTACAGTTAGAAAATAGTTAAAATGATCCATTTTATTTTATATATAATTACCATTTTAAAAAGAGAAAGAGGGTTGGGCTGAATATCTTTCCAATGCTAAGATTCCTTCCAATATTTCTAAAGCAGTTACCTTCTGATCCCACATGACTTTGGCTTTGAAGGCCCCAAAGGCCAGGCCCAGCTCAGCAGGAGATGCTGTCCGGGACTCCCAGTCCAGCATGAGGGAGGCTGTGCATTCAGCCCCGAGGCACAGCCTCCCTACCCCATTGTCCTGGAATCATGTGGTCTAGTAAGGTCTAAACACTTCCACAGCAAAATTAGAGCAGTGGTCCTGGTTGGACCCCTGGGATCAGAGTCCCTGCAGGGCACTTAAACAAAGCAAGAGCTTCCTCAGACAGCCTGACCTCCAGGTTATCTGTGGGGCAGATCCAGAGGTGCAGTCTCCTTCCTACTCCCTGGCTCTGGACTTTTAAATTATTTTTTTTTTCCCTGCTCTCTATTCCAGGGAAGTGGTGGACTCCAGGGCCATAGTTCCTTTTCCCTAGTTTTGGGAAGCAGCCTATCCTCCACACTACCTCATTTTTTTTTTTTTTTTTTTTTTTTTTGAGATGGAGTCTCACTCTGTCACCCAGACTGGAGTGCAGTGGCGCAATCTCGGCTCGCTGCAACCTTTACCTCCCGGGTTCCAGAGATTCTTGTGCCTCAGCCTCCCAAGTAGCTGGGACTACAGACATACACCACCACGCCCGGCTAATTTTTGTATTTTTAGTAGAGATGGGGTTTCGCCATGTTGGCCAGGCTGGTCTTGAACTCCTGACCTCAAGTGATCCACTTGCGTTGGCCTCCTAAAGTGCTGGGATTACAGATGTGAACCACTGCATCCAGTCGACACTATCTGCTTTTAAAGGGTGGAGGGAAGAGGAAATAAACAATAGAAACCCCAAAAAGCTGAATCTAAGGACCAAAGAGATGGCCTTCCTAGGGCCAAAACGGTGTGTTGTGCAATCCAGGCAGCCTGTGGGGAGAGGGAGGGATTTGTTCAGTCTTGTGAGACTGATGATTGGCATCCTGCAGGGGTAGGTGCCTCCTGGCAGGGCAGGATCTGAGCTAGAATTCCCAGGCCCTTCTGAGAAATAATGCCCAGGGCTCACTGACCAGCTCCCCAGGGCATTGTGGAAGCCTCCACACCACAGTCAAGAAGTATTTAGGGACTTTCAAATTTAACAGGAGGGGTTAGAGTATTATATCATCCATGATTTTTTTTTTTTCTTTTTGCAAACTATGGGGGAGATGCAAACGACCTCAGGGACCTGATTCAGAGTGTTGTTCATATTTCAGACATTCAACAAATGACTGGAAGCAACTCCATGGGGCAATAGGAGATCAAACTCATTCAACAGGGACCTAGGACCTCTTCTGAGAAGCTGCAGCAGCTAAGGACACTCCTGCACTCATCAAGGACGACAAAAAGCCTACGGCAGGAGTCAAGACTGAAAACAACAATCATATGAATTTGAAGGTGGCAGGCAGGATGGTTTTGTGGTACAGTTTAAGGTTAAGAGCCATACACCACTTAGTAAGCTAATGAAAGCCTATTGTGAATGACAGGGTTTGCCAGTGAGCAGAGCAGATTCTGATTTGACAGGCAGCCAATCAATCAAACAGACACACCTGCACAGTTGCACATGGAGGATGAAGATACAATTGATGGGGTCCAGCATCAGACAGAAAGTACCTACTGAAAAGGGAGCCTGCTACGTTATTCCAGATTTCTGTTCTTAGAGACCAAGAATACGTTCTCAATGAGAAAACAACTTGCTTCCACCACATCCTGATGACTACAACAGTTTCTCCAGTCTTCCATTTTCCCCTTCCCTATCGCTTTATTGTATAGTCATGTGTTGGGTGTGCCGTGTTTCAGTCAACAATGTCTATGCATGCATATACAACAGTGGTCCCCTAACTAGAATACATATTATACATTTTTTTTTTCTTTTTTGAGACAGAGTCTCGCTCTGATGCCCAGGCTGGAGTGCAGTGGCACAGTCTTGGTTCACTGCAACCTCCGTCTCCCAGGTTCAAGCAATTCTTGTGCCTCAGCCTCCCAAGTAGCTGGAATTACAGGCATGCCGCCACACCCGGCTAATTTTTGTATTTTTAGTAGAGATGGGGTTTTGCTATGTTGGTCAGGCTGGTCTTGAATTCCCAACCTCAGATGATCCCCTCCCCCTCCACCTCGGCTTCCCAAAATGCTAGGATTACAGGCATGAGCCACCATGTCCCGCCTATTATACATATGTTTACTGCATATTTTCTATGCTTAGATACATAAATATTTACCATTGTGTTACAGTTGCCTACAGTATTCTGTACCATACAGATTTGTAGCCTAGGAATGATAGGCTATACCATACAGCCTAGGTGTGTAGTAGGCTATACCATCTAGGTTAATGTAAGTACACTCTACAATGTTCACACAACAACAAAATCATGGAACATTTCTGAAAATGTATCTCTGTTAAGTGATGCATGACTGTACCTAAAGTAACTGGTATGTGTGCACAAGCTATCACATTTTTAAAAAGCTAAATGGCCAATGATATGTTTCGATCAACATCAGACGGCGATGGCTGGGAAAAATTAGCGGTTCTGTGAAAATGTCACTTTCCTCCATTGTGGCATGCTGATTCAGCTCTTTATATTCCAGGAAGTTATTTCGCTCTCACTGTTTAACAACAACAAAAACAATGTAAAAAATTCTAGCATACCTTGTTCAATTGGAGAATTATGTTTTTCATTTATCATTGTAAAAGCAAGGACGATCTTGCAGCATTTTTGTATGCAGCCATTATATGTAGGGCAGTCTGTCTTTAAGTAGGGATAGATTACTCTAAAATAAATAAGTCCTAGACAGCTGTCCCTCCAAGTCATCTTGTTTAAATACACTTGTTTAAAATGAAAAACAAAAGGGGCGGGGAGATGAAACCAGGACAGAACTCGCAGGTGGTCGTCTAGGTGTCCATTAACAATTACAGAACAATTGAGGAACCAAACCCATCTGAAACCCTTTAGAAGCGATGTAAGCACTACCATGCAGTCATCCCCCTACCTTCCCCCAACAACAAGTGCCTTCTCCCCAAGGCAAAGCCATGACGTCCACATGTGGGTCCAAAGAGTGGTGCGGGAGTCCCAGCTTTGGGTTCTGGAGTCAGTTAGAACCTGAGTTCAAATCCTGACCTTGACATTTACCACCTGCATGACTCTGGACAAATGTTTTGTGTTCTCTGTGCCTTGGCTTTCCATCTACGAAGTGAAGAGGATGGTATTTACTTCACAGGTGGTTGTGAGGATAAATGAGACAGGTTACATAAGGTGCTTAGGGAACAGTGAGAACTCAAGAAACCTACATTATTATGTTCTGTGGTGTTCCAAATATGCAGGAGCCAAAAGCCATTTGTGCTCTTCAACAGATGGAGCTACATGGATTTTCTCCCCAACATATTATTAAAAATTTCAAATATACGAAAAAGCCAAAGATTGTACAGTGAATACCCATATACCTACCACCTAGATTACTTATCTCTTATCCATAATCCATCTTATTGTTTGCTACAATTTAAAGTAAGCTACAGACATCAGTACTTTTTAGACTGCATATTCTATAGATTTCTTAAAGAGAAAAATTACATTCGGTGAACTGCACAGACCTTAAGTACACCACAAATGCATCCATCTTGGCTTCTTAGTAAGTGTCCGGCTTCTGTTGCCGTAAAGATGGCTTTGCTGTGTGTTGGGCTCTGCCAGGGAACAGGTGGTAGGTGATAGTGGTGAGTGGTCTGGGAGCACGTGGGAGGAGAGGGTCCACCCCTCTAGAGGCTGCTTACTTTTTGAGGCCCAGCAGAGCTCCCAGCTCCCCAGGGAGGTGCAGATTGAGTTATGCTCCTGTCACTATTTCACAGGTTCAAGCCAATTTTAAAGGTTATTTAGTTTTCTCAATGTAGAAAGTCCCGTTTCTGCTTCCCTAACAGACGGTGATTCAGTCTGTTTGCCTGCCTTGGGCAACCTCACTGTGTTGACTTTCCCAGTTTAGAAGTTATTTCTAATGATGAGCTGAGATCCTTCCTGAAACTGCGAAGTTCTTCCTTCTGGAGACAGGTTCAATATTCACGTGGAAAAAGGAAGCCTGTTCTCTCATGTGCCCTTCCATTTTCTCTAAACTGAATTTCTCCAGGTCTTTCCATCCTTTCTTATTTGGCACGTATCACATCCTGCCTTGAACTGTTAATTAATATTTCACCAGCTGGGTGTCTCCTTAATGAGGTTTCCCCACAGTGAAGGCCACAGCTAAGGCTTCTCTATGTATGCCAGCCTGAAGGCACTGCCCACCTTGAAGGTGCTCAACGAATGTGCCGATTGATTTAGGTGGAAAAAGAATATTACATGGGTTAGATATAAATGTAATAGATCTTTAAGTCCTAACAACAAGTTTTGCCCTTTTGAACATAGTGTGGACCATATATTATGTGTAGGGACGTATGTGCATCTCTTAGTCTATATTCTGTTGAGAAAACAGCCATAGAATATAACACCTAATGAAGAGCCTTGCTTATTAAAGTTATAAATAAAAACAGTGATCTACTAGCTCTATGTTATCAAGGCAGGGCTGCCTGAGCCACCATGCTGTATACTTTGAATTATTTGCATCATAATTTTGGAGAAGAAAATCTTGCTGTCCAAGAACCTCTGAAATGTAAGGCAAGTCTTAACACTTGTCCCAGGGATGAACTGCTTTTGAAATCATATTTCAATCCAAGGTACACCCGGAGCTTTGCTGTGAGAGAGTTCTTCCAGCCCCCAGCCCTATCTTCCAAACAGTGTCTCACTGTTTTCTGTAGAGGGCAGTGGTTTCTACTGGGCTGAAGACATGAAGAAAGCCCAGTTCCATCCAAGTCTTCTCTACTCACGTGCTTGCCCATTCATTCACAGGAAACCCAAGTTCAAATGGCTCTAAGTAAACTTCCTTTGATACCATAAACGCCTGCACTTGCGACAGGCAAGGACTCTGCCCACTCGGCTGGTTTGCATCTTTTCAGGTTGTGTTTACAGAAAGGAAAATCTCTGAGCTCATTTTTACCAAAGCTTCTCTTCTCTGCCTCCCATGAGACCAATTGTTTGCCAGAAGCCGAGTCATCACTCTGACAACATGACTGTGCCCTTACCCTGCACGTGTTTCTTTTCTTCCAAAACCAATAGAAAAAAACCCCAAACCTATGTTCACATGTGGTTTTCATGAAAGGAAGGAGTTGTTGACACCATCCAAATGGGGACTGGGAGGCGCTGGTTTCCATCCTGAAGCTGGGTAGGGCTCTGGATGAGCGGGATTAGGAGACTCTGATACACTTGGGATGACTCATATCCACTGGGGGCTTAGGAAATATAAAATAAGCCTGTACTAGATTTTGCTGTGAAAGTCATGACACAAAGACATATGTCCAACACACCATGGCATTCAGAAGGGCTTCTTTAGGGAGACATCTTCAGAAAGAAAAAGAGCAAATTATAACATCGACGTTTTTGGAGAAGATTCCCTGCTACAGCTCACCTGTTGGTGTAAGGCCATGTGGCCAGCCCGGGAGTTACAGACGATGAGAGTTACTGGTTGTTCTCTAGAGAGGCTCAGTCTAGTCTTGTGGAGATGCTGAGAGGTGCTCTCTGAAACAGCCAGAAGGCTGGGGGTGTGTGTCCATCATGCCTGGGGTGAACCAGCACCAAGGGTCAAGCCTGAAGAAGTCCAATTCTGTGTTCAGTATGCTTCACATGGAGCCTGGGATAAGGCGAAATAACCTGGGTTGGCCCCTGAGATAGATGGAAAGTGAAAGAAGGGATAGCAGGTGATCAGGAGTCTCCAGGACAATTGTCCTGGACAGTTTCCCCGATGGGAAATAGTACCCGTGCTTTTATTTTGTTGGTTGCTCAGTGCACAATGAATCCATTTGGTTTAAATGAAAGGATAGCACCTAGAAAACAGCTGCCTTCGAAACAAAAGTGATTTTGCTTTCTGGAGCTGCCCTAGCAGCAAAGGCAGTTTCACCTTCACCTTGGAGTCAAAAAGATTTGCCTCTTGAATGTATGAGTCAAACCTAAACTGTGTCAGATTTTTAAAACCTATGACCTTTAACCACATTGTTGATTCACAATGTCAAAAAGCTTCACTCTTCTTCTGGACTGGAAAGTTTAAACATACTTAGCACAAAGTTGAATCCTGGGTCCACATTTAAAAAAAAATACCTTTCTAGTTCAGCTAGAAGAACCTCATTTTAACAGAGCACTGTTTGAAAGACTGCATACATTAGGACCAACAATAACAAACCTTTTTCAACAAACACATTAAAGTGTATCACCCAAGTAAATGTGAGTTTTATTCACATGATGCTATTATCACTCAAAGTATTCTCAAAGTTCCTCTTGCAGAGTGGCCTTGAAGACAACTTGAACAAAAGCAGAAAAATGTTACCTGACTTGATAGTCACAAGTTTGCTTCCTTGAACTCATTCAGTTTTCTGCCTTTCACACTCTTTTTGCAACTTTAAGCTTGCCCTTCTCCCCTCTTTCACCTCGTGAACTAATAACCATGGGACCCCCATCCCACTTTAAATATATTGTAATGATGCTACCTGGGAATGGAAAAGTCCAGGAGAAAGGCTATGGGGCCAATGACAGCTGGGAATCAGAGAGCCCCATGGTGCATGCGGTGTAACACCCAATATTCCTTTGGGTATTAAGTGCGTATAAGAAACATAAGAGGAGGCTGGGTGCGGTGGCTCACGCCTGTAACCCCAGCACTTTGGGAGGCCGAGGTGGGTGGATCACGAGGTCAAGAGATAGAGACCATCCTGGCCAACATGGTGAAACCCTGTCTCTACCAAAAATACCAGAAAAATTAAGCTGGGTGTGGTGGCATGTGCCTGTAGTCCTAGCTAGTTGGGAGGCTGAGGCAGGAGAATCACTTGAACCCAGGGGGCAGAGGTTGCAGTGAGCCAAGATCGCACCACCGCACTCCAGCCTGGGCGACAGAGCGAGACTCTGTCTCAAAAATAAATAAATAAATAAAATAAGATAAAATAAAATAAAGAAAGAAATGTAAGAGGATAACTGATCAAGTGTTCTCAATACAAATCACCACCAGTTGAACCCCCATTAAGGCAGGGAATAGCCCTTGGCTACAGCCAAGAGTTGGTACCATGCGCCTAAGGTAGGTCTGCATTTGGTTAACATCTTTTCATGCAACAGGTCAGAGAAGGACTGATAACCAGAACTGGCAGGCTATGCTGGAACTGGTTGTTGCTGGATGGCAGGGACATTTGAGGCACAGAAATAAGAAGGGAAAGAACCAACTGTTGCTTGAATTCCCTCAAGGGCAGCAGCTGTGTCTTAGTCTGTTTGTGCTGCTAGAACAACATACCCAAGACTGGGTAATTTATAAAGAACAGAAATTTATTTCTCACAGTTTTGGAGGTTGAATGTTCAAGATCAAGATGCCAGCAGGTTCGGTGTCTGGTGAGGCCCAGTCTCTGCTTCCAAGACATTGACTTGTTGCTTCGTCCTTTGAAGGAAACTCACGCTGTGTCCTCACATGGCAAATAAATGAAAGTGCGAAAAGGGCCTAGCTAGTTCCCTCCAGCATTTGAATAATCGCTAGTCTCACTTATGAGGGCAGAGCCCTCCTCATGGCTCATCATGTCCTAAATGTCCCCCTCTTAATACTGTTGCATTGGGGATTAAGCTTCAACATGAATTTTAGGGGAAGAAAAACACACTGAATGCATAGCATCCTGTAAGAGAGACTTATGAGTTGTCTTGGGCCAATATCTGGGGAAGGGTTAGTTTGAGGGAGTTCCAGTATTGTAGAGTTACAGGAGGAAAAAGTGCCAGGTTAGCGTAGCTGAGAACAATGGAGAACTTGGGGGATAACCTAGATTTGGAACCGGAAGACTCACTTGGATTGTTGTGAGGATTAAATGAGATCTTTATACACATAATTTGAAGCCACAAAATTCTTTTTTGTTGATGCATCATTCACCATTTTTCCTCACCTACGAGGAAGCCAACAAGCCTTAACTTTTCTGGCCCTCCATTAAGCACCTGTCTATATCCTCACCTAGCTCCTGAGCACCTTGCTTTTTCCATAGCTTAGTGAAAGCCTGCTCCTGTCCTCACCCCAGGCTAATTCTTCCACCTGTGCAACACCTGTGCTCTTCTGGAACCATCCCTTCCTACTTTGTCAGTTCTTATTCCATCAGTTATGCCTCATTTGTTCACATTCTCAGCCTCTCCTTTCCTCTTCCTCATTATCATTCAAACATGCTCTACTATCTCCCAACTTAAAAAAAGAGCAACTTCCTCCTTCATGGCACTGTGTCCCTATAGGTATCATTTCCTTTTCTGCATTCAATCTCCTCTTCACAGTCAGCCTTCTGAAAGGGTGGTCTCTACTCATTACCTGCAGTTGCTTAGTCCCTTCCTACTTGAACTCACTTCAGCCTAGCTCCTGAATCCGTCGCTGCACTGGAACTGGTTTTGTCAAAGAGACCAGTGAGCACCCCTCACCAAAACCAATGGGCACTTTTTCATTCTTTGATTAATCAATGTTTTCTAAACCTCTTCCTCAGCTTCTATGGGAACTTTCTCTCCTATTGTTTCTTCCACTTCTCCAACTGTTGTGTCTCATTGATCCTCTGCCATCCACTTCTCAAACATTGGGGATTCCTCTTGGCCTCTAGGGGAACTGCTGTTTCTTCAGCTCTTAGGAGAAAGCTGCTTGGCACACAGTTGGTTCACAGTCAACGGCGTTTCTTGAGCCAAAGGACTTGGAGTTGGCGCTTTCTTCCTCTTGGACCTGACTTTGGGGGTTCAGCTCTCCCCAGGTGAGTGGTCTAGTGAATCAGCCTGGGGCTGCCCCTACTGGGAAAGCACGTGTCCTAAAGATGCAGTTTCCACCAGCAATGCTCCAGTCACCAGAACAAACCCCAATTTATTTCCTTATTCTTATCTTTTTTTTGGCCATGCAGTTTCTAGAGCTCACCTTGCCTCTTTAATGGATAAAACAGAGCTGAGATTTGCATCTGGGCCTATGAGGACACGGAATAGGTGGCCACTCAGTCTGCTGGATCTGTCTCAGATCTGCCTATTATGGGCCAGAGTCGTTCCTTTAGTTAAACCCAGTGACCCAGGGATAAGGCTCTGCACTGAGGTCAGGGGCTAAAGCCCTAAAACATCCATTCCTTGGGGGCTTCCTTTGCCTGGTCGCATTCTTTACAAAGTTATCTTCCCCAGGATCCTAGAACTCTTTAGGTGTTGAAGTTCTTGGAGCAGGCATTCTCCAAGGCAACCTATCTGACCAACTGGCATCCACAGCCTCTTCTATACTTGTTCTTTTTTTTTTTTTTGAGATGGAGTCTTACTATGTCACCCAGTCTGGAGTGCAGTGGCACAATCTCGGCTCACTACAATCTTTGCCTATGGGGTTCAAGCAATTCTCCTGCCTCAACCTCTGAATAACTGGGATTATAGGTGCCTGCCACCATGCCTGGCTAATTTTTTGTTGTTGTTGTTGTTTTTAGTAGAGACGGGGTTTCACCATGTTGGCCAGGCTGGTCTTAAACTCCTGACCTCAAGCGATCCACCTGCCTTGGCTTCCCAAAGTGCTGGGATTACAGGAGTGAGCCACTGTGCCTGGCCTTTTTTTCTACACATACTTGTGCTAAGATATCTGATCAAACCCTAGGGCTCCAAACACTGCATGTGGGTGATAGTACAATCTCAAGCATAAGAACAGGGCTTCTGACCTCCAGGCCACATCTTCTTGCATGATCAACACATCTAAAAGTCAATTCATCAAAACTCCCCAAACTCCTCCGTTCTCTCTTTCCATTCCTTCTGCAACTATCTTTACTCCCCCATTCCACTGCTGCCCTTTTGCTGGTTGCACTTGCTTGTCCTTAAAAAGGTAGTCAAGATGTTACCTTCTTGGAAGTCTCACTGGTCCCAAGATTGGATTGGTAGTCCTCCCCTCTGTTGTATAGTAGGCTGTACTTTCCCGACATAACAATGTCACTTGTCCCCTTTCCAGTTTTCTCCCTAGACTGGGCATTGCTTGAGGGCAGGAGCCCTGTCTTGGGTATAAACATCCAAAAGAAACTGGGCATGTGAAATGGAAAAAGCCTCTGGTTGCAAATGGGAATATTGTGCTTCCTCAAACACATCACCAGTTTATTGAGCAAACTGAAGTTGGTAAGATTCCATTTATTTTTCTCTCCCACCATTGTCTTCAAATGGGCTCTGTCTAGTTCTCCTTTCTTGCTCTTTGGTGACTTCTCCAGGCAAATGCCAAGACTTTGATCACTTTCAGACATCCGAACAGTCTCACTTGGGATATGAAAAGGTCCAGTCTAGGCTGGGGATGTGTCTTACGCCTGTAATCCCAGCACTCTGGGAGGCTGAGGCAGGTGGATCACCTGAGGTCAGGCGTTTGAGACCAGCCTGGTCAATATGATGAAACCCTGTCTCTACTAAAAATACAAAAATTATCTGGGTGTGGTGGCACATGCCTATAGTCCCAGCTGCTCAGGAAGCTGAGGCAGGAGAATCTATTGAACCCAGGAGGTGGAGGTTGCAGTAAGCCAAGATCACACCCCTGCACTCAGTGACAGAGCAAGACTCTGTCTCAAAAAAAAAAAAAAAATTAAATTAAAAAAATAAATAAATAAATAAATAAAATAATAAATAAATAAAAGGTCCAGTCTAAACCCAACTTAAATTTCATATCCAATTTAACTTTCTTCCCTCTATCCAGCTCTGTCTGCTGTTCACTGGAGAAGGCAGCATGACGTGTTCTGTCATTTTTTTTTTTTGAGACGGAGTTTTGCTCTTGTTGTCCAGGCTGGAGTGCAAAGGCGCGATCTCGGCTCACCGCAACCTCTGCCTTCTGGGTTCAAGTGATTTTCCTGCCTCAGCCGCCCAAGTAGCTGGGATTACAGGCATGCACCACCACACCTGGTAAATTTTGTATTTTTAATAGAGACGGGGTTTCTCCATGTTGGCCAGGCTGGTGTCGAACTCCCGGCCTCAGGTGATCTGCCCGCCTTGGCCTCCCAAAGTGCTGGGATTACAGGCGTGAGCCACCACGCCTGGCCTCCTTCTGTCATTTAATCTTCTCACAGCCCTCTCCCCAGCCTCTTCCCCTTCCCCTCTCACCCTTCAGGATTCCCCAGGACTGAGACGATGAGGAGGAATGAGAGGGAAGGGGCAGAGAGCACGATGAGCAGTTTGTGGCTTTGCCTGAGTGTTTGGTGTCCTGTGCACTCTAAGCCCAACTCTTTTTAGGACATATTGATGGGACTTCAATATGAGATACCTTCTCCCAGCACAGGGACTTCTTGCACTGGGCCCTATGCCCTCTATCTCTGAGCTCCTCTCTGCTGGGATCTTATGCCCCAACAGGTAGATCTCTTTAATACCTCTGGCTGTCACTGGGCCATGGAAACCCACTCACCCTTAACCTTTTGTTAAGTAAAACTTATAGGAGGCCACTGATGTGGACTGAGCTGCTATGCTAGACTCCAACAGATCAGACCAAAATGGAAACACTCCTGCTAAAGTTCCACATCACCAAATGTTGCTGTTTATCTGACCTTCTGAGAAACCAGGAGAGATTATAGCCAAATCCCCAAACAGGCCAGTTTTAGCTGATGTGACAAGGAAGTCCCCTCTGCTTTAATCCTTCCAAGGAAAGTAACTGACAGTAGCCTGATGCTAACCAATCCGCTTTTTGTTCCCCATTTCTGCTCTCTTCAGCCCTTTTCTGTCTATAAAGTTAACCTCTTCTGCTCAGCTCAACAGAACACTCATTGTATTTTATTGAATGAGATGTTGCCCACTTCTAGACTCACTAATAAAAGCCAAGTAGATCTTTAAACTAAATGTGTTGTAATTTGCCTTTTGACACTTTCAAATGGCATCTTGCTACCCAGTTGCCCTCTGTCTTCTTACCCTGCCACCTGGCTCCACCTAGCTCCTGCTTTCAGAGCTCTCGAGAGCCAGGTGCCAGTCATCATGCCCCCAGACTCCAGGGGACACATGGCAGGCTCTCCCAAGACCTTTGGCATTTGCAACTCTGGTAGCAGCACTATGTGGGCTGAAATGTTTTCACCACTCAACAAGCTTCTATCTATGAAATGAAAGTTTGTCTCTCCTTGCAAGAATCTCCCTAAACCCGAGGTTCTCTTGGACCCCCTCTTTGCTTGCTTTGGGGGAGGGGATCCCCTTCCCCATGGGAAAGGAAGGAAAAAGCAAAGCTTGCTCCTCTTACAAATTCCCTTCAAGGAACTCTCCATGAACCTTTAGCCTATCGTTAGCAAGTCCAGTGGGATTCCTTTAGCACCTCTCTTTAGAATGTAGGAGTGCTTATCACCCACTGATTCCAACTTTGAAGTTTTGGCCAACACCTGAGACAACAGGATAAGTTCCATTCCATATCCTGTTAGCTGTTTCTTCTGCTTAAAATTCTCTTCCTCCTTCCTTAGACCTGCCTTCAGTCTCACATCCCTCCCTACCTGCAACCTCATCTAAAATGTCATAGTAAATAGGACAAAAGGGGTTACATTGGAACCTTATCTCTGAACAAAACTCGAAATCATAAAAATACATTTATTTTATCTATTTTATAAAACGGATATGGTATATGTGATTGCACACAATTCTGAGACTGAAAAAAGAATAAGTCAATTATATGGGGCTTTAGCTGTTTGATAAAATGATATGGTAACACATTATGTTTTCCTTTATTTTACATTCAAAGGCAGGAAGATGAAGAGGAATATTTTTGCAAAAATTTTCAAGAGTTTCATAATTTCCTGAGGGCCTCTCTTCCACCTTTGATATTCAAATCACCTTCTTTTGAAGAGGTTTTTGTGTCACATCCTTGTCAATTTTCTCTCTCTGTTAGCTGTTCTAATTCTGCCAGATCCTTCTTTGTCCACGGGCTTACCCATGATTGAGTAGTTCTCTAACTTCACTGCCCACTGCATGAAAGTGCATTTGCTTTGCATCGTATTTCTGTATTGTTACAGCACTGGGAAATCAGGGGGAGGAGGGCTGACAAGGAGCATGAGGCGGCTGGCTAGAGGGAGGAGGCAAGTTTAGCGAGGATGGGGTGTTTGCATTTGGATACCTTTTATAAATGGCAGGTAAGTTCATCAGTCAACACTGTGTTGTAACAACTTCTGCTTCCCCATGCCACCTTATGACTTTGGGGCTTAGATACTGAATATTGGGATAACGAGGAACCTCTGCCAGCATCCAGGGAGGCGGCACACTTTAAATGCCTCTCAGCTAAGATGGAGGCAAGGACTAACTGGAGCCAGCAGAGTATGCAGGAGACAAGGATAACGGGGGGGATTTGTTGAGCCACAGAAGCCAGAAGCAATCGGAAGGTTCTGAAAAGGAAGGTAAGGGAGGTGCCAAGAAGAGTTTGTCCTCTGTGACCACCAAGACTCAAGCTATCTTAGTCTACACATAAGAGACCAAGCTTGTATCTCCTTTAACCTCAACTCCTGCCTTACATTTTTTTTCCAACTTCACTTTCCTTAAGGAAACCACTAGTTTATCTTCTTTGTGTCTAAATCAAAAGAACACCCACGCCCACCCTGTGGAAGAAGAAACGCTTCTGTAAATATGGATTGATAACTAAACAGCATCAGGAAGCACGGCACCTGCCCTTTGTAACTAGTCCTCGGCATTTGCAAGACTAGTCTCAGCACCAAGTATAAGCGATGGAGCCAGTTTTCTGCAGGGAAGTCACACATGGAAAAGCATTTGTAAAAAAGCATGAACAAATGAAGGGGGAAAATCTTAGGGAAGGATTGGAAGATGAAGGGGAAAAATCTGAGTCTGTTCAAATCTGGAGACCGTAAAAAGTGTTTGAAGCCATAAGCTTATATCTTGGAGGAGATCCCAGGGTAAACAAAACTTGCCTGAGGAGTCTGGATAGTGTAATAGTTGGCCCTGATTTGGCGAAGGCGCTGAAGCCCTCCCAGCTAACAGAGAACAAGCCCTTTGAAGCTCCAGAGACAGACTTCCCTAGAGCAGGCAGCAGGGTGGAGTCGCCTGGAGGCTGAGAATGCAGGGTCTGCAGGCAGAACATCAAGGTTTGGAACAAGAACCAGAGGGAAATCAAGGACTAAAATGTCATCCTAAAATGAGAAGGTGGTTAGGTCCTTGGAATTTAACACATTGAACACTCATCCTACTAGTATTACCTAAGCCAAGCCCTGCTGTGAGGCAGATATTCCACGAAACAAAGCAGACACGGGTCATTCCTACTGATTAACAATACAGTGTGATGACCACTCCTGTGGGAGATGTGCGAGTCAGGAACTCCCATTCCAGTTCAGTGGGGTTAGGAAAACCTTCCCGGGGAAAGGGGCCTTTCAGCTTAAACCTGAAGGATGAGTTGTCAAGCAAAGAGAAAAGAGAAGAATGAACTGCACCAAGGAACTCGCCTATGTTAAGGCCCAGAATCACGAGGGTGCTGGCGGACTGGAAGAGCTGAAGGAGGTTCAGGAGTTCAGATGAAAGAAATTGGGATTATTCATACTGGAAAAGGAAATGCTAAAGATTGAATGCAAGTTTTCATTATAATAAGGTATTTAAACAGGAGGCATGACCTCCTACATCAAGCCTTGCTCAAAAAAAAAAAAAAAATGGGGCTCAGGGGTTCCCAGAACTGATCCAGACTCAGGGATGGGCCAACCCAAGTAGAAGGGCCAGAAGGCCTCAAAGCAGCATCCCCAGAGATCCCCAGAACCCCTCTCAGGGAAAGCCTGTGTGGGGCCGGGTGGAATAAGACCCTTGGCACTGAGGGTGAGATGGTCCCAAGGGCTCAGAAATAAGTGGTTGTTAAATTGCTTTCTAAAAAAGGCAGTCAGCTATCTGTAGAGCTTTCCTTTTGCCAAAGGGTGTTCCAGTTGGGACCAGACCTGTGTGCTTGGATTACAGGGCAAGGACTGGGCAGAGCCCAGCGGCCTTCCCTCTCCAGCTCCTCCCAGCAGGGCCCTTATTCCAATATTAATGTCCCAACATTAAAAGAACATTGGCCAGGTGCAGTGGCTCATGCCTGTAATCCCAGTACTTTGGGAGACTGAGGTGGGTGGATCACCTGAGGTCAGGAGTTGGAGATCAGCCTGGCCAACATGGTGAAACCCCTTCTCTACTAAAAATACAAAAGTTAGCTGGGTGTGGTGCTGTGTGTCTGTAATCCCAGCTATTAGAAAGGCTGAGACAGGAGAATTGCTTGAACCCAGGAGGCAGATGTTGCAGTGAGCCAAGATTGCGCCACTGCGCTCCAGCCTAGGTGACAGGGCGAAACTCCGTCTCAAAAAAAAAAAAAAGAACATCACTTTGAAGGAGCGCCAAATGGGGAGCCTTTCCAATGTGCTCACAAGTCTCACTTTGGTTCTGTCCACAGAAAGGAAAAGGACCTTGCCTATTCTCTGGCTACCTCTTCTTTTTCCTCATCTCCTGCCACAATTCCAGACACAAAATAGAAATCAGAGATAGCTGTGCGCTCAGAGTGCCCACCTGGAACAGGAGGACTGGTAGCCAGCCTGGGACGAGGGTTCAGGTTCAAACAGGCTGTTTTTTCCTTTGTCTCTCCTCCCACCTGGGGCTCCTTCCCACCCTCTCCTGCTCCCTCTACTGGGGTCCAGGAGATTGGGTGAGAGGGCTGGTCAGGCCACTCAGGAAAGAGCCATGGGGGCCAATAAACACATGGAAAAGTGTAAACATCTGGCAGTAAAAGAAACACAAATTAACACACCATTTTAAAGTCTGTCAATCCAGCAAGAATCTTAAAATTGTATAATAATAAGCACTGGTAAAAGTAAGGTCAATCTCCACTCACTGATGATGTTATGGATAAAACCTTAGTAACAAGGGGAAGGACTAATGGCACCCACTGCTCACTGCACAGTGCCATCCCTGTACCAAGAGAGGCTGTCTCCCCCTATCTGGGGATGGGTTAGCCGGACCTGACTTGGCTCTGCTTAGTAACCAGATGGTTTGGACTGGGGTGATCACTGGGATGACATATTCTTTCTTTTCTTTTCTTTTCTTTTTTTTTTTTTTTGAGACAGAGTCTCACTCTGTCATCCAGACTGGAGTGCAGTGGCGCGATCTCGGCTCACTGCAACCTCTGCCTCCAGGTTCAAGTGAGTCTCCTGCCTCAGTCTCCTGAGTAGCTGGGACTACAGGCACCTGCCACCACGCCTAGCTAATTTTTGCATTTTTAGTAGACATGGGGTTTCACCATGTTGGGCAGGATGGTCTCGATCTCCTGACCTCATGATCCACCCACCTTGGCCTTCCAAAGTGCTAGAATTACAGGCATGAGCCACCGCGCCTGGCTGGGATGACATATTCTAAAAGCACCATCAGTAGAAGCCCACAGCAGTCCCAGTCAGATCCAGTCTTCAGGAGATGACTCCCCAAGACTGTTGCCTGAGAAGCAGGGACTTGCCTCATCCCAACCAGTAAGAGGAATGGTGGACATAATGACTCTGGCTTAGCTACTTAACTTTTTTTTTTTTTTTTTTTTTTTTTGAGACAAAGTCTCTCTGTCGCCCAGGCTAGAGTGCAATGGCACGATCTCAGCTCACTACAACCTCCATCTCCCGGGTTCAAATGATTTTCCTTCCTCAGCTTCCTGAGTCACTGGCATTACAGGCATGCACCACCACACCTAACTAATTTTTGTATTTTTAGTAGAGATGTGGTTTTGCTATGTTTGCCAGGCTGGTTTTGAACTCCTGACCTCAAGTGATCTGCCAGCCTCGGGCTCCCAAAGTACTCATTACAAGCATGAGCCACCAAGCCTGGTCCTGGCTACATGGGGCAACAATGCTGCCAGTTTAGGCATCAATGTATTTTTCTGACCAGGTTGTGCTGACCAATAGAGAGTCCTCTAATTTATATATTAAACCAAAACATGCTATCTGAACCTAAACATAGTCAGTTTTTGTTCCTCTTTTCAAAGATAGATCCTTGGCCAGGTGTGGTGGCTCACACCTGTAATCCAAGCACTTTGGGAGGCCGAGGCAGGTGGATCACCTGAGGTCAGGAGTACCAGACCAGCCTGGCCAACATGGTGAAACCCGTCTTTACCAAAAATACAAAAATTAGTCAGGCATGGTGGTGTGTGCCTGTAGTCCCAGCTACTTGGGAGGCTGAGGCAGGAGAATTGCTTGAATTCAGGAGGTGGAGGTTGCAGTGAGCTGAGATCGTGCCACTGCACTCCAGCCAGGGTGACAGAGTAAGACTCCATCTCAAAAAATTATAAAAATAATAAAAAACAAAAAACAAACAAAAAAACACCCCAAAACAGAGATCCTCACAAAGCAATATTCTTTATAAGAAAGTCCACATATCCAGGCTGACACTTTTGTTCATCCCAATCCCCAAAAATAAAAATAAATACAAACAGAACTTTCAGAAATATTCTTTGTATCTGAAGTATTTGTCACTCTACACCTCAGAGCCCTAACCATAGAATGTGAAGGACCTATTGACTTTGTATCCAAGAGAACAGTCTATGTTGCTAGTAGAAATCACCTCCTGCTCCAGAATTCAGCAAGATGGTACCTGGCTATAACTAAAGATTAAATAACAGCTGATGTCAACTGGTCATAGAACTAGATACAACATTCATTCCATTTTCAAGCCAGCACTCTCATCAGAAGCTATAGTGATACTTTAAGAACCCACCTGTAAATTGTATCTGTTCTTCATATCAGCGTTGTGCTGTTGGTTTTGTCTGCAAGTTCACTGGGAAGATGGCACAGATGGCCACCAACTTCTGCGACCTGTGTATGGGGAGGCAATTTTCATGTGAAGTATATGAAAAACATCACTAAACTTAAAGAAATTTGTAAAATCCCAGAAGCCACTAATTAGCATTTCATTCTACTACCTCTTTAGTTGTTGCTGCTTCTTGGCTGAACAGCTGTACCAGTCCCCCCCTGGTTTCCTGCCCCCACTCCTCACATACGTCTGTCATGCTGGTGTTCTTCTTCAACTCTAGCTTTGACCATCACTCACCGCAGATTCCCTGGATCATTGACTGCTTGAACAGGATTTCCTACAAATTATCCTCAGTCTTTTGAGGGGCAGGTCAAAGGGAAGGGACGGGAGCCAAGGGCTAGGGGTCCATCCATTCGCAGGAGAACAGAGCGGGGTTTTGAGTTAAGAGCTTTGAGCCTGGGCTCCAATTCCAACGCTACTGGCCGAGCGACTTCACACAACATAATTTCTAAAATGGCAAAAACATTTATCTAAAGAGTAGATATTACTGTGAAGAGTTTAGTGGCCACTGTAAGAGTCAATATTGTCTGGCCGATAATGTGTCCTCAGTAAAGGTTAGTTCCTTACTTTGCTCCTGTAATTAGCAAGATATGGCACATCTGATGAGCTAAACCACAGACTCCAAAGAGGTTCTGGTGAACTGGGGCCAGGGGAGGCCACGTGGGCACCCAGGGGCTATGGGCTTGTTGATGAGGCAGAAAAGAAGCAGTTTCTAGGCATTAGTAACACTGAGTTTCCTGGGGTATACGGAGGGCCCTTATGGTCCAGGGGACCATAGATTATAATTGTAAACCAAAAAGTATCTGAGACAGGCCTCAATCAATTTCGAAGTTTATTTTGCCAAGGTTAAGGACATGCCCAGAAGCAAAAGGCACGGAATCAAAGAAATGATCTGTGGTTTGTGCCTTTCTCCAAAGATAATTTTGAGAGAGGGCTTCAATATTTAAAGGGGAAGCCAGGTGCAGTGGCTCACACCTGTAATCCCAGCACTTTGAGAGGCTGAGGCAGGTGGCTCATCCGAGGTCAGGGGTTTGAGACCAGCCCGGCTAACATGGTGAAACCCCTCCATCTCTACTAAAAATACAAAAATTAGCTGGGCGTGGTGGTGCACACCTGTAATCCCAGCTACTCAGGAGGCTGAGGCACGAGAATCGCTTGAATCTGGGAGGCAGAGGTTGTAGTGAGCCGAAATCGTGTCACTGCACTCCAGCCTGGGTGACAGAGCAAGATCCTGTCTAAAAAAACACACACAAAAAAACAAAAACTAAAGGGGAAAGCAGGCTGGAGAAGAAAGAGGGAGGGTATGGAAATCCACATGTTGCAAGAGAAAAGGATCAGGTAGGGCAATAGTCAATTATGCATTCGTCTCAAGCTCAGTAAATGGGCATTTACCGATAAGGTGAACCTGTGGAGATATTTAACCTTTTATCTGTAGCTGAGCTTCATCTGCTTAGGAACAGAAGGAAAGGCAGTTTCTGCATGAGTCAGCTTTCAGTTTTTTTTCTTCTGGTGTAGTGAATTGGGGTTCCAGTTTTTCTTTTCCTTTCACACAATCTTGGAAATTAAGGTAGAGAAAGGGGATCAGAATCTGACTCAGGGAACTTCTTTTGTTCTTTTTTTTTTTTTAACTTCCCACAGTATACTGATGTAATCAGGGAACTTCTTAACCCAAGAAACTTCCGTGTTCTTTCTTTCTTCCTCCTCTCAGTATTATTTCTTCTAAACATTTCATCTCTGTATATTGCATCTCTACTAACTTGTTTATTGACTTTCCTGGCTTCTTCCTTTGGTTGAATCCTATGATTTTCTACTGTCTCTCAGAGGATGTGTATGTTGATTTCTTATCATGTTTATACATTTAACTCATTTAGAATTCTTCCCTTGCTTTGGGGTCTCCAGGCACACGAGCAAAACAAACTGTTAGAAAAAAAAAGTGTGGCTGTGTTTCTTCTTGGAGGAAATGGCAGGCGGCGGGGAGAGTAGGGCATTGGGAAGTGAAGTCGCCAGTCACCATGGAGCACCACCCAGCACCAGGCATCGGGCCTGGGCACATCAGAGCCAGCATGCCTGCCTGGAAACATTTCCTTGTCTCTAGGGCAGCGTTGCCAGGTCATACACCTGACATTACTGACACTGAATTACAGTGAAAAGTGATTCACTCTTTATTCTCTTTCTTTCCTTCCATGCTGGAAACAGTTCCTAGCTCAAGTTTAAGAACAATACATATTCACTATGTGTATTTTTGTGATTATCGATGGTAGAGGTATTTCCTTTATCATGGTAATAAAAAAGCATCCCTTTAAAGTACTAGAATAAGTAAAGAGTATCGCTTTAAGGAAAGGCACCATGGTAAGACCCCCACCGATGAAAGGGCCTGTGTGAGCCCCAGCGGTCTGAGGTAGGGCTGGGAGCGGTTGCTGGGGGGCTGCAGAACCACTGAGATCGCTGGGCATCCCCTTGGCCCTGGCTGCCTGTGGCGCTGCAGCTGCTTTTTTTGGGTGGGTAAGGAGCATCTGTGGACCTCAGTGATACAACTGCAGGTCCCACTGAGACGAACCCTTCTCCTTGTCCTGCAGTCCTGGATGTGGGGGCCCCATATTTCCATCACCTGTATGAGTTAAAGCAAACACTTTCATTCATGCTGTGGCCTAAGAACCAAGGAAAACCAGATGCCCTATGATGAAGCCCCAACAAGTAACCTTTTATTTTTTCTTATATTTTTGAGATGGAGTCTTGCTCTGTCGTCCAGGCTGTTGGAGTGCAGTGATGTAATCCCGCCTCACTGCAGTCTCGACCTCCCAGGCTCAGGTGATCCTCCCACCTCAGCCTCCCAAATAGCTGGGACCACAGGCATGTACCACCACTCCCGGCTAATTTTTTTTTTTTTTTTTTTTTTTTTTTTGAGATGGAGTCTCGCTCTGTCGCCCAGGCTGGAGTGCAGTGGCCGGATCTCAGCTCACTGCAAGCTCCGCCTCCTGGGTTTACGCCATTCTCCTGCCTTAGCCTCCCAAGTAGCTGGGACTACAGGCGCCCGCCACCTCGCCCCCGCTAGTTTTTGTATTTTTTAGTAGAGACGGGGTTTCACCATGTTAGCCAGGATCGTCTCGATCTCCTGACCTCGTGATCCGCCCGTCTCGGCCTCCCAAAGTGCTGGGATTACAGGCTTGAGCCACCACGCCCGGCCCCGGCTAATTTTTAAACATATATTTTTTGTAGAGGTAGGGTTTCGCCATGCTGCCCAGGCTGGTCTCAAACTCCTGGTTGCAAATGATCTTCCCGCCTCGTCCTCCCAAAGTGCTGAAACTACTGGTGTGAGCCACCGCGCCCGGTCCAAATAACCTTTTCAAACCAAACCAGCTGCTTCCCTAACAGATCCAGAGTACATGCTAATCAAAGGTTTTGCCTTTAGAAATACTTTATACAGAAAGAATTCACAGCTCTCATGTGGGTGAAAAGCAAAAACAGGCCGGGCGCGATGGCTCACTCCTGTAATCCCAGCACTTTGGGAGGCCGAGGTGGGCGGATCACGAGGTCAGGAGATAGAGACCATCCTGGCTAACACGGTGGAACCCCGTCTCTACTAAAAATACAAAAAACTAGCCGGGCGAGGTGGCGGGTGCTTGTAGTCCCAGCTACTCGGGAGGCCGAGGCAGGAGAATGGCGTGAACCCGGGAGATGGAGCTTGCAGTGAGCCAAGATCACGCCACTGTACCCAGCCTGGGCGACAGAGCGAGACTCCGTTTCAAAAACAAAACAAAAGAAAAGAAAAACAAGCAAACAAAAAACAAAAATTAAGACAATGTGGGTTTCCTTGCTGGGCATCACGCAGCGTTCCTCTGACTGGTGAGCCCCTCTGCTTTCCCACCGTCCTGGGTCCTCCCCCCGGCCCCAGTTCAAGCCTCATGTTTGTACTCCACTGCAAGTGAGCATCCTGGGAGCAGGGGCTCCTCAAATGCCCCCTCACCCCCTGTTGGGGTCTGGCCGGGCTTGGGTGCCCTTATCTTCACCCAGTGCATGTTACAGCGTGGGCTTGAATGATTTCACCTATAAAATGTTGACATAAAGGCCAAATCTAAACTTCGATTCCTTTAATGCAAATAAAAGCCCAGTAAATCTTGTTTACCTGTTTTCCCGAGGAAGGAGAGTGTGTGTTTATCTCCTCTGTCTGGCTCTGCAAGGCTCTGATCTGCACTAGAGGCAGAGTCCCTTCCTTGCTGGCCTGACTGATCAGACACTGGCCTCTTGGTGTCCAGGCCCCCTCCTGAGGCCCGTGGGGGAGAGTGAGCACAGGGTGGGGTGAGTGTGAAACCACCGCCCTTTGGAGTCAATATCCTGGGAACATCTGGACCTCATTAACGAGATTAAAATGAAGATTTCCTAAAGACTGACATTTTATTTATCTACCATCTTGAATCTCTAAGAGGGCTCAGCTGGGCACAGTGGGATTGAAAACCAACCTGCGAAGGGACCACTTGATTACTGTCTTGTTACAGGGGTGTAAAAGAAGGTTCACGACGGCTGTCTCCGGTGGTGGTTTATGGATTGTTTAATTTTCTGTTATGTTTTCTATATTTTTAAAAATTGTAATAGTAATATGTATTATCTCTGTTGTCACAAAAGTAATAAAGGTGATTAAATGCAATATCTGAAGTGCAATCAATGACTGGTGACGTTGGTGAATTGGTTTGAGAACGAAAACATCCCTCCAGCTTCCTGATGGCCACAAATCCCTGACGTCAGGCCCAGGGAGTTGCCGCTCTCCTCTTCTGCCATCCTGGCGGTGGCTCCCATGGCACCAGGGCAAAGGAACAAGAGATGTGGTGGTTACTTCTATACCATCTGAATCCACCTGGGTAGCAGGGATGGTCAGGGTGAACAGGCTGGTTTTTCAGCGGAAACCAATCTATACACAATGTGACTATTCTCTACTTGAACGAAAAATAGGTTTTAAAGTTTAAGTGGTCACTGCAAAGGATAATAATTATTTCAATATATCTGGTATCGGCCAGTATGATGGTTAATATTGAGTATCAACTTGACTGGATTGAAGCATGCACAAAGTATGGTTCCTGCATGTGTCTGTGAGGTTGGTTCCAAAGGAGGTTAACATTTGAGTCAGTGGACTGGGAGAGGCAGGCCCACGCTCAATCTGGTGGGTGCCATCTAATCAGCTGCCAGCAGCCAGGATAAAAGCAGGCAAAGGAACGTGGAAGGACTAGACTGGCTATGTCTTCTGGCCTCCATCTTTCTCCCATGCTGGATGCTTCCTGCCCTCAAACATCAGACTCCAAGTTCTTCAGCTTTTGGACTCTCGGACCTATACCTGTGGTTTGCCAGAGGCTCTTGGCTTCCCTACTTTTGAGGTTTTGGGACTCGGACTGGCTTCCTTGCTCCTCAGCTTACAGACAGCATATTGTGGGACGTTATCTTGTGATCATGTGACTCAATTCGCCTAATAAACTCCCTTTCATATATCCATCTATCCTATTAGTCTTGTCCCTCTAGAGAACCTGGACTAATAGAGCTGGCATTTTATTTTTATTTTTTTTTTGAGACAGGGTCTCACTCTGTTACCCAGGCTGGAGTGCAGTGGTGTGATCACGGCTCACTGCAACCTCGACCTCCCAGGCAATCCTCCCACCTCAGCCTCCCAAGTAGCTGGTACTACAGGCGTGCACTGCCATGCCCCACAAATTCTTAAATTTTTTGTAGAGATGGCGGGGGTTCACTATGTTGCCCAGGCTGGTTTTAAACTCCTTGGCTTAAGCAATCCTCCCTCCTCAGCCTCCCCAAATGTTGGGATTACAGGTGTGAGCCACTGCACCTGGCCAATTTTCTTAAAAACACGTAAGCTGAAAAGAACTCTATATCATAGAATTAGGTTGTAAACCTCTTAGGGGCAGGGGCCATGCCTTTAGCTTTGTTTGTATCATTTCTCTGGTCACTATACCTCCTCCCCAGCACCTGATGCATGGGTATGAATCCTGCAGGAAAACCTGGGCAGCAAAACCTCCATTTAGGAAACCTAAGTCAATATATTTAGGTTTTGTAAATACAAAAGCCAAAATTTGCATTCACAAAAAGATTTACAAAAAGGTTTCTTCAAATAGTGAATTTCTCTGCATCATTTAAAATGAATAAATGAATAAACATTTATTCACAAATGTTTATGTTTACAAGCCCATTTTGGTTATTTTCTTGACATAAATCATTTTACACTTGAACAAAGATTGGCTATTGAAAAAATGGAAAAGATGAAAACCAGGTAAGCCTTTTACAATTAAGACTGAATGAATGTAAGCATTATTCCTGGTTGTTTAAAAATTACATTAAAGGCTGAGTATAGTGGCTCACACCCATAATCCCAGCACTTTGGGAGGTCGAGGTGGGAGGATTTCTTGAGTGCAGGAGTTTGAGTTCAGCCTGGATGACAGAGCAAGAACCCTGTCTCAAAAAAAAAAAAAAAAAAAAAAGGGAAAAGAAAAAAATTATATTAAACAAGATAGTCTGTTTAAAGCAGCTAGTACAATGCCTGGCATATAGTAAGCACTCAAAAAAATTAGCAGCTTTTATTAGAATACTTTTAGAAAATGAGTTTGGAAAATCTCAGGCTATTTTTTAGCACAGTATTATTTCACATCCTCACACTGGATTTCAGTCATTTGAGAGCCAATCAACCAACATTTACAGAGAATCTATGTGTCAGGCATTGTTCTGGACACTAAGGATATGAGACTTTAGCAATTATCCAATTCAACCCATCACTTTACCAGGAAAAAAACCAAGGCACAGAGAGGATGAAGTGATTTGTTCATGGTTAGTATGCCGCTAAATAGCAAAGTTGAATGCTTTTTCTACTACCTCTTTTCAAATAGCAGCATTTGATAAATGCATGTAGACTTGACAATCTATTCCCCAGGAGGCTAAACGAGACCATTTTCCTCTGATGTGGTGTGAAATAAGTCCACCAATCTGACACTCACTTTGAAAAGTAAGATTTTCCTCCCCTAGAATATGGGCTGGCCTTAGTGACTCATTTCTAACAAACAGAAAAATGGTAGAAGTGACAGTGTACACCTCTAGAGACTAGGTCATGAAAGGCCCTGTGGCTCCCTGCTTACTTGCCCTGGAGGAAGCTAACTGCCATATGTGAGGACATCCAAGCAGCCTGTGGAGATGCCCATGTGGCAAGGAGCTGAGGCCTCCAGCCAAGAGCCTTGTGAATGAGTCAGCTTAAAAGTGGAGCCTGCAGCCCCACTCAAGTCTTGGGATGACCACATGCCTGCTTGACTACAATCTCGTGAAAGACCCTGAGCCAGAACCACTGGGCTAAACCACTCCCAGTGTCCTTACCTCGTAGAATGTGTGAAGTAATAAACATTTATTGTTTTAAGCTGCTAAGTTTTGGGGTAATTTGTTACGCAGCAATAGAGAGCTAATACTCTCTCTCAGTGTCACTTTGTTTTCACTCCTACCCTTCTTTGACCTCCCTCCCCTCGAATACCTTATTTTATAGTTTATATTCGTAGGGCAATGACTGACACTTTTTTTAGTTCTAAAATTTTTACTATATTTATTTATTTAACAGCTTTACTGAGATATAATTTATGTACCAAAAAGTTGGTTGACACATTTTAAAAACTGTAATAAAACATAAAACTTACCATTTTAACCACTTTAAAATATACAATTCAGTGGCAGTAATTGCATTTATGCTGTTGTATAACCATGACCACTATCTAGTTCCAGAACTTTCTCATCACCCCAAATGGAAGCCCCATACAATGGCTGACATATTTGAAAAGATTAATTTTATTTTGTCTCCCAAATCTGGAACAATCACGTAGTAACAAAGAAAAATGAGCTCACAATTAAATAAGCAAAACCTTCCGTAGAGGTAAAAAAATGTGCCGGGCACGGTGGCTCACACCTGTAATCCCAGTGCTTTAGGAAGCCGAAGTGGGTGGATCACTTGAGGTCAGGAGTTTGAGACCAGCCTGGCCAACACGGTGAAACCTCATCTCTACTAAAAACACAAAACATAGCCAGGCGTGGTGGTGTATGCCTGTAATCCAGCTACTGGGGAGGCTGAGGAAGGAGAATAGCTTGAACCTGGGAGTTAGAGGCTACAGTGAGTGGAGATTGCATCACTGCACTCCAGCCTGGATGACACAGCAAGACCCCATCTCAAAAACAAAAACAAAAACAAAAACAAAATTGGAAAGAAATAACAATATTTCTAACAACAATATATCAATCTTTTCACATTCTTACATAGAATCAGAGAATCTAATGAGATACATTCTACTATGGATAAACCAAAATATCAAGTACTTGTTTTACAAAAAATTAGTCTTCAAAACTCTTTTGAAGTCTACTGGGTGCAGAACATCCCCCATTGTGTCCGGCAACCAAGGAACTAGAACTGGAGATAGCTGCTGGGAGGATGGCAGCAATAACAGATAGGTGCCCTGTAGCAATGGCCTCCAACAGCTACCTACACCCAGCCTTGGGATTCGGAGGATGCAAAAGGAACATCTGGGCTCAGTTATTTCATGCTATCAGCCATACGCTTCCAAGTGGGAGGTGATGGCAATTTGGCCAGCTGTTTGCCAACCCAGGAGTTGGGTAAAGGTTGGTAAGAGATGTTATTAGTTCTAGCACCATTTCCTTCCAATAGTCTCATTTTAATACAATACAGGTTAGTAGTGACCAGAAAATATTGCTACTGAATTGAAGGATGACTATACAGGGACCTATATCAGATTATTTGTTGCTTTTAGTTGCTAGTGTCCCATAAAAAATAGAAATGGAAATTGCTGACAAGAGAGTACCCCTGGTAGGCACAGTTCCTTTTCTCCCCGCACTGGGGAGGACGCTACAACCTTGCTGTAGAGTGTCCTGTGTCTGCCCAGTGATGTAGATTATGCTCCTACCCCAGGAGGGGCAGTTTGAGAACCGAAAATCAACAGTTGGAAGACATTTATATTACCTCCATATTCAGCTTATTGGACTAGCATCTTTCATGGTGTGAGACTTTCTCATTTACTCATTTGTCCATTTATTCATTTGTTTTAAAAAACGAGGCCAGGCATGGTGGCTCATGCCTGTAATCCCAGCACTTTGGGAGGCCAAGATGGGAGAATTGCTGGAGCCCAGGAGTTTAAGACCAGCTGGGCAACACAGGGAACCTTGTCTTTTCGAAAAATAAAATTAGCTGGGTGTGGTGGTATATGCCTGTAGTCCCAGCTCTTTGGGTGCCTGAGGTGGGAGAATCACTTGAGCCCAGGAGTTCGAGGCTACAGGGAGTTTTGACTGTACCACTGTACTCCAACCTGGGTGACAGAGTGAGATCCTGTCTCAAAAAGATACAAAAAATTAAAAATAAAATAAAACTTAAAAAATGTATTGAGTGCCTTCAGGCAGTGTTCCAAGCATTGGTGAACAAAATGGTGGGGCGAATGCAGAAAAGAATATCATTTTTGCACATATTTATCTGGGTTTGACACTCTTGAGCTACTATGGGCTGTTCCACATTAGTAAGACATTAGTGGGATTGAGAAAGAGCTGCAGGTCAAACTGTGCATCCTCTTTCCCAGACCCCAGAACCTCAATACAAGCAGTAAAACAGAGAAAAAGAGGACTGTGGGTGTGCCCTCCTCTGCTTTACCAAGGCCCAGTATCCCAGACATTGGCCACTTGCTTTTTCATATTGTTTCCTGAGGTTTCTTCTCACTGCTAGTAAATAGCAGTGCAAGTCTTAATACATTATGAGATAAAGCCACAATCACGATGACTAACTCCATGCAACATAGGAAAAGCCTCACTGAACAGATGCCATAAGCCAAGCATCTACCACCCAGCCCTCTTAGTGTCTACCATGAACATCCTCACAGAGCAACTCCGCTGCCTATTACAGGGAGGCCTCTAGCTTCAGCCCTGGCGGCAAAAGTAAGGCAGGGCTCAGGAGTATTCCAGAAATCAGGGGTGCTTAGGTAGTGAAGCAAAGTGGCCTTCCCAGGGATAGGACAGTGAGGTCAAAAGGAAGGGCAGGAAAAGCCACAGAAGAACTGGAAGTGGCAGGAAGTCTAGACAGAGTGAGCAATGGCTGGGGAAAAATAAGTTAGGATAAAAACACATTTCTTTATTGTAAAAGCCACAATCAAGGTGGAGGCATTTTGCTGTTGACCTGAACAACAAGATGGGCTTTATGCTCTGTGATGAGAGAAGCTGAGTAAGGGGCGAACCAAGAGGGGTGGTTCACATGGAGTGCCTGAACATGATCCTTCACCGACAGGGAGAAGCCTTGGCCAACAGAACCATTAATAACGGTCTGCTGCCTTCATTTGTGTAAGAAATGTGATTCACTCCAATAAAACCGGCTATTGGCAGACAGGAATCGAACGTCTGACTCGTGAGGCTAAAAGAGCCAGCTGTTCCAGCCTCCAGGACTCAGTGAGAACTTCCTATTTCGAGTTAAGTTCGCAGCTGTCCCACAGCTTAGGAAAGCAGGATGAACCCAGCCACCCCCACCTCTAGACACATGCTCCAGCCAACAGCAGGAGTGTTGCAGATTTTATCAGCTTCTTAAATGCATTAGGGGTTGAAATTAGACACCTCGGTGTGGTTTAAGAGCAAGAGAAGGGCCAAGTGAACTCAGGTTGGGATAACAAATGAGACAAGAGTCATGAGGAAAGGTCTGAGGTCCAACTTCCAATTGAAAGGTTTTCGAGCCTCCCTGAAATCCTACATCCAAGGGCCCCACACCCCAGTGGCCTTGGGGTCACAGCGGGGGTCCTGTGCAGGGAAGTACACGGGCACTGAGTGTTTATGGTAGAACTGTAGGCGGGACAGGAGCTTTGTGACGATGTGAGGATATTCTCTGGACAGGTCATGTCTTTCTTCAGGGTCCCGATCAATATCAAAGAGCCAGAGGGTCTTGGTTGGTGGGTCTGATGAGGGTATCTCAGAAACATTGTATTGAGACGGTGGAGGGAACCAGTAACCACAGCCTAGCAAAGAAAACAAAACAGTTTACTGAGGGAGAAGCACAGAGGCAGGTTCTAATCTCAGGGAAGGAGTCTGAGGCCAAGGCTGCACTGGGTCGTGGGTGTGGACACACAAAAAGATGTGGCCCTACATGCTGTCTCTAGATGCTTCTCAGACTTGACTTCTGGTGCTTTAACTAGACATGTCTCACTGCTTCACAAGCAAGGACACCCAGAAATGTGTGTGCATGTGTGTATGTCCTTGTCACAAGGACTGGGGCATGGGGTGCTGCTGGCATTTAGTGGGCATGAGCTAGTGATGTTAATGTCTTATAATACATGGGACAACCCCAGTCAAAAAAGACTTGTCTTATTGCAAATGCCAAGAATATTCTCATTGGAAACATTGATTAATTACATCACAGGCTTAACCATCATCCCACATATTTTAAAAGTATTGAAAAGATGTTACTCTTAGAGAATATAATCAAGGGAGCAACCTCCTTCCCCAGCTATACCACTGGTTGAGGGTGTAGCTCTCAGAGACTCTCTTTGCTAGCTAAATGTGTTGTGCTTGATAGCCACACATATTTCAAATCTGTATTTTCCATGAAGCATAAGAGTGACATTTATTCCTTTCACCCCTGCTACAGTTAATTCTCTCTCTCTCTTTTTTTTTTTTGTTTGTTAGGATGAGTAGGTTAAACCATCCCTTCTTATAATTTCCTCATTCAGCAGCCCCAGAGATACGTTTTGCAAGAGGCAGTTGTTACTTTGGTAAGCTTCTCCTTGATGATCCATTGGGAAAGCTTACTTGCACCATGACAACAATGGAAACTGTAACTGGGAACAGGCAGAGTCTTAAAAGTGGGAAAAGAAAACCTTGAATAAATAGTTGTCTTTCTAGGACATTTATCAGGAGGGATCATGAAAGATTAGAAAGACAAGTTAAGATTTCAGGAATCTGAGCAAAGTGAGGTGAGTGGTAGGGCTTAGGAGCCTCGAGGAGGAGCCACAGAGGAAGAGGTGGGAAATGGTTAGAACAAGAGTGATAATGTCCTCTCTTTCCAGAGAAATGGCAGTGGGAATAAAATCCCAGGAGTGCAGACAGACTGGAGATACTGCCCTGAGGACACGGCCCTGCGTTGTCTACCCCGGGAAGCGAAGTTTGCTAAGCTAAGCACTCTACCTGGGTAGCCCGTGAGGAGTTTCCAATTTCCATGTCTAATTGCAGCATGGACAGATGTGTTAAAGGCTGAATATTCTGGAAGAGAAGAGTCATCCTTTGCTGGAGCCATGCTGTTCCCAGGACCTGGGAAGAAATAGTTTGAAAGACTTAGATCGCCGTTATTGGAACGTGTCGTTATAAATCAGCATTTTATACTCTTGCAGAACAGTAGCTTTTATTCAACACTGGAGTGCAAATGTGTATCTTGCCACAGAAATGAATCTTTTATTAAACCAAACAGAAAGCTATAGTTACACGAAATGTCAGTCATAAACCACCGCAAATATAAAGAAAATCCCAAAGAGATTACAACACTAATTCATCCTTAAAATCGCTATGTTCTGCCAATGTACAGCTAGCCATATGCAGAACAGTGTTCTGTTACAGCAGGGTGACTTTTTTTTTGGTTTTTGTTTTTGGCTGTTAAAAATTTAAATACATTTTCTGTGTGTGCTTATACTTACGTAAATAGTATAAGAAATTATAAAATGTGCATTTTAATGCAGTCATTTCAAGCTATGAGAGTTCATGCATGCCATGATAGAGTACAAAGATTTATTTTTTAACAACTCTTATGAAACCTAAAAGTGAGCAGTGCTCAGTTAACTATTCAGATAGGATAACTATGGGGGTAAGAATAAATGTGGTATACAAATTTTTGGCTGGTATCATGGATTATATTAATTTATCATGTTTGAGATCTTATATTAATTTATCATCAGGTTGGTTTTTTGCTTTTGTGGGGAGCAATTACTAATCTCTACCCCCTCTTAAGTTTGAAACGAATTAAGAGGTAGAGGATAAACAGATGGAACAAAAAACATTGCTTTTGTTACTGACAAAATCGATTGGAGAGAATATGGCTTCAGATCTGTGGCAGAGTGATCTTGTCTGTAATTGACCCTTGACTTAGAAAGACTTAACCCTCATCGTTGATCTTGCTGAACACCCATTGGCCTCCCTTAGAGCACACAACTGAGAGCAGACCAGAGCGCTTACATATATCCAGGTGACAGGCTGGCTGGAAATTGGACCCAGCAAAAAGGGTCTGGGTTGAGCATGCTCAGTTCCTCCTTTTGAATAACTTCCTCCTTTGCCTGATTATGAAAGGAGTGAACAAGGAGAGAGTTCTACTCTTGCGGAAGACCCTGGTGGGTCCACGAGGGCCCTCACCTCACTCCTACCTATGCATATGGTAGGAGTGAATAACATATAGTCTGTTTTAAGCCCACATTTATCTGTTAGCTTTGCAAATATGGTCATGGCAATCATCTTGGGATCACTTCGAAAGGTTGCTGAACCACCAGCCTAATAATTAATTGTCATAATATGTGAAATGTCTGTAAATGTATAGACTCCATTGGAGTGGTTAACCCATCTGTCTGCCTTCCTTTGATAATAGACTTTGAGAGAGCCCTCATCCTCACCCAAGCAGGGCTTCTGTGCTCCTGGGGTTTTCATGCGGGTGTGTCGCTGGTGGAAAAGGTGGGACATGCCATTCTTTTGACAGTCGTTTGGAAATGACCTTGTAGAGACAAGCTGGAGACAGATCCAGCAAACACTGGTGCTTTCAGAGCTTCAGTCTCAACAATCACACAGCAGCAAATCTTTAGCACCAAAGAGGAAAATATTTTTGACTTCTTATTTCTCTGCTTGTGGATATTTTGGCTCCAATACAAACAGATGCTTCTAGTACTTGAGGTGCATGATGATGACTATCACAGGAAGTGGTTGCTAACATACAGACTGCGGTAAAACCGTGAACCCTCATGGTTTACTCCTCACAAGTTTGTATGAAGGCCACATTTTGATACCAAAGAATGTTAAATAAAACAAGCATGTTTTGTGAACATAAACAAAAAAAGGAAATTTAACTATCTCATCTATACATATATTTATACACATTTTTTTTCTTAAAACAAACAGGAACATAAAATACCTAAACAATAAATAAGCCTAAGACTAAACTATGAAAGATACTATTATCTTGACTTTATTGTTTTCATTTTGAGAAATTAAACAAAGGGAAAATTACAAAGAATAACATGACTAACACCCTATGAGCCATCACCCAAAATGAACAGATGTTAACATTTTGCCATGTTTGCTTTTTTTAAAAAAAAAATAAAAGAAACTGGACAATAAAAATGAAGTGGAAGTCTCCTTTGTTCCTATCCTCAAACCCTGTCCTTTCATTTACTCCTCTAGAAGCTGCTACTATTGTGACTTCAGTCCATCTTTCAGCCATTTTAAAATGCAGAATACATATGTGCCAAGGGATAATAAATAGTACTATTTTATGCTTTTAAAATGTATGTGTGTGCTGTTGGTGGGAGTGTAAATTAGTAAAGGTATTACAGAAGACAGTATGGAGGTTCCTCAACAAATTAAAAATAGAACTACCATACAGTGCAGTAATCCCATCACTAGGTATTTATCCAAAGGAAAGGAAATCAGTATACCAAAGGGATACCTGCACCCCATGTTTATTGCAGTACTATTTACAATAGTCAAGATATGGAATCAACCTAAGTGTCCATCAATAGATGAATGGATAAAGAAAATGTGGTATATAGACACAATGGAATACTATTCATCCATAAAAAAGTGTTTGTTGGTAAAGCCATCTAGGCCTAGCGTTTTCTTTGTGGGAAGGTTTGAAATCATTGATTTAATTTCCTGAGCAGGTATAGGACCATTCAGATCTTCTGTTTCTCCCTGTGTCAGTTTTGATAACTTGTATTTTATTAGGAATTTGCGTAATACATGTGAAGTTTTGGAGCATCTGTATTAATATTGCCTATTTATTCCTGATATTGGCAACTCATGCTTCTCATTTTTTTCCAAGATATATTTTCATAGTGTTTAATTGATTTTATTAGTTATTAGTGTTTTGTTTTTTGTTTTTTTTAGATGGAGTCTTGCTCTGTTGCCCAGGCTGGAGTGCAGTGGTGCGATCTTGGCTCACTGCAACCTCTGCCTCCTGAGTTCAAGCAATTCTCCTGCCTCAGCCTCCCGAGTAGCTGGGATTACAGGCATGTGCCACCATGCCCAGCTAATTTTTTGTATTTTTAGTAGAGATGGGGTTTCACCATGTTGGCCAGGCTGGTCTGGAACTCCTGACCTCATATCTGCCCGCCTTGGCCTCCCAAAGTGCTGGGATTACAGGCATGAGTCACCGCACCCGGCCCGATTTTATTAGTCTTTTCAAACAACAAACTTTTGGCCTTGTAGATCCTACCTGTAGTATGTTTGTTTTCTATTTCATTAACTTCTTTTATCTTTATTATTTCCCTCCCTTTAGTTTCTTTGGGCTTAATTTGTTATTCTTTTTATAACCTTTTGAAAAACAGATACTCAACATTTTCATTTCCAATACATACATTTAATACTATGAATTATCCAAGCACCAATGTAAAAAATATGTAGTCTGAAATTGTTGGTCTCAGTGCTCTGTATATCACTCAGGTCAAGTTTGTTAACTATGGTTTTCAAATCTTTTAGATCTTTATGGTCATTTTTGTTTGTCTGCTTGTTTTATCATTTACTGAGAGAGGTATGTTAAAAATCTCCCCTATGACTGATAATTATTTTGAAAACTCCCTCTTTAATTCTAATAACGCTTTCCTCCTTTAAATCTACTTTGTCTGATGTATAGATAACCCAGTTTTAGCTGCCATTGTGGCTGCTGTTAGTACTTGCATAATATATTTTTTCCATCCATCTGTCAACATGTATGAGACTCCTATGCAATAGAAAGAAGTATAAAACAGGGTGTGATATGCAGGATAACGATTCCCCACGATGTCGACATCCTAATCTCCCAGAACCTATGAATACGTTACCTTCCATGCCAAAAGGGACTCTGCAGATATGATTATAGGTAAGACCTGTAAGATGTGGGGATTATCTTAGATTTGTCTGGGTGGGCCTGATCTGATGACATGAGTTCATAAATGCAGGGAGTACTTCTTGATTATGGTCAGAGGGAGATGTGGCCACAGAAGAAGGGTCGGAGAGCTGGCAACTTTTCCTTCTAATCAATATGGAGACATAAGAGTAATTTAAATATATTTTTTAAAGAGTGTATCATATAGTTCACGCATGATCAAATTCATCCATTTTTGGTGTAAAATTCCATGGTTTTTAGTATGGTATATCCACAAAGTTGTATAACCATCACTGTAACATATTTTAGAACATTTTTATCACCCCAGAAAGAAACCCTGCACCATTAGCAGTTAATCCCCATTTACTCCCACACACTGAAGCCCTAGCCAACCCTTAACCCATTTTGTGTTTTGGATTTACCTATTCTGGACATTTTATATAAATAGGATCAGACAATATGTGGCCTTTTGTATCTGGCTTCTATCACTTGGCATAATGTTCTCAAAGTTCATCCATTTTGTAGCACGTATCAGTACTTCATTCTTTTTAAATAATAATATTCCTTTCATTCCTGTATATTGCCAAAAATATACCACATTTTCTTTATTCATCAATTAATGGACACTTCTTAGTTTATACTTTTTGGCTACTATGAGTAATGCTGCCATGAACATTCATGTACAATTTCAGTGTGGATGTATGCCTTCACTTCTCTTGGGTATATAACTAGAAGCAGAATTGCTGAGTTATATGGCAAGTCTATGTTTAACCTTTTGAGTAACTGCGGAGCATTAAAAAATGGCTGAAATGTGTTCTGTATCACATTCTCAATTTTATTTTTTTTAGAGACAGGATCTCACTCTGTCACTCAGGCTGTGTAATCTTAGCTTTAGCTCACTGCAGCCTTAAACTCCTAGGTTCAAGCGATCCTCTCACCTCAGCCTCCAGAATAGCTGGGGCTACAGGCACATGCCATTATGCCCAGCTAATTTTTTATACAGATGAAGGTCTTGCAAAGTTCCCCAGGCTTTTCTTCTGGCCTCAAGCAATACTCTCACTCCAGCCTTCCAAAGTGCTGGGATTACAGGCATGAGCCACCATACCCACCCAATTTCATCCTTTTGTATGTAGATACCTCAGTTGTCTCAGAACCATTTGTTTGAGAGAGTATTCTTTTTCTCTTTAATTGTCTTGGTATCCTTGTCAAAACCCAATTGACCATAAGCATGAGGGTTTATTTCTGGACTCTCAATTCCATTTCATTGATCTATAGTTTTTAAAAAATCTATCTATCTATCTATCTATCTATCTATCTATCTATCTATCTATCTAGATACAGGGCCTCACTATGTTGGCCAGGCTGGTCTCAAACTCCTGGCCTCAAGCAATCCAGCCTCCCAAAGTGCTGGGATTACAGGTGTGAGCCACCACACCCAGCTGATCTGTGTCTATTCTTATGCCAGTACCACACTACCTGGGCTTGTCAAGCTTACTAGTAACCTTAGAAATTAGCAAGCCTGAGTCCTCCCATTTCATTTTTTCCCAAGATTGCTTTGGCTACACTGGGTGTTTTCATTATTAACTTGACAGTGTATTGGATAAACTGTCAGGGCCAGAGACAGGAGGCAGAGGTTTCTTAGAATGTTAACAAACTTTTAAAATTTATTTGACAGAGTTGGACTAGATTCTGATTTAAGAAATATTTGTTGATTAACAACTGTATGTGGTAATAAAGCATTGTGTTCTGGAATTCTACGACATGAAGTGATGAGCAGAGACATCTAAGAGAATTTCCCAAGGTGAAATCCAAGATATTTGGTGGCAAAAGAATATAAAAGATAAATAAAACCCAAGGTTTTGAATTTGGTGATTGAGAGAATAGTGTTGATATTGGCAGAATAGAGATGTTGAGATGGGAAATAGTGGGGAGTATAGGATTCTGGAATGAGATACACCGACTTTAGGAATTAACTTGAGCTCAAGGTAGACGTCTCCACGACATATTGGAGCTATAGGACTGGCCTCTGTCTGAAAGACTGAGGCACACACTAAGCACCACCCGCAATGCAGTGATCACTTAACCCTGGAAGTGGATTCGCTGTCTAGGGAGGGACGCAAGAAAGCAGACGCCCAGAAACAGAGCACTGAGGGCCAAAGGAAAACAGCAAATGGAGCAGAGAAGAAAATAATATGAGGAAGTGAATCAGTTAAACAGGACGTCGCAGAAGCCAAGAGGGCAGAGGCTTTCAGATGGCGAATCAGAAGAGCCAAATATTCTATCTATTAGCTTGATGAATGGGCAGAAACTAGGGAGTTAAGAGAGAAGTATAAACAAACAAATTTTTCTCGTTTCCTTCTGAGCCGAAAGCCACCTCTGAGATAATAAAGCTTTCTGGCCAGACAGAAGTATTCAGATATAAGATGGATTAGCCGTGTGTATTGATTTTGGATGGGAAAAAGGAGATCAGCAGAAAATTTTAGGATGGATGAAATATGTTACATAATATGTAGTAAACTTACAGCACTCCCTATCTGAGCAACCCCTAGAAACTGGGAGTTGTTACCAGAATGAGGTGGACTGGTGGTTTTAGTGCAGAACTGCGTTCTCCAGACTGAAAGTAGGTTCTGGAAGTAACTCGGAAGTTGTCTTGAAATAGGTTGGTGAGTTAGTGGCTAGGGGTCCAGGTTCGCCATCTCCATTTCAACAGAGTAGTTCAACTCCTTAAGGAAGAATCTATAGTATCTGCTAAATATGTTGTACTTCTCTACATTTTTAAAATTTTTTTTATTTTTTTATTTTTTGAGATAAGGTCTTACTCTATCGCCCAGGCTAAAATACAGTGGTGAGAGCACAGCTTACCGCAGTCTTGAACTTCTAGGCTCAAGCGATCCTCTTACCTCAGCCTCCTGAGTGGTTAGGACCACAGGCATGTGCTACCATACCTAGCTAATTAATTTTTTTTTTTTTTTTTTTTTTTTAAAGAGGCCACTGTGATTTTTGTAATTGTCTCCCTAGGTTACCAGGCTGGTCTGAAACTCCTGGCCTCAAGTCATCCTCCCACCTTGGCTTCCCAAAGTGCTGAGATATTACAAGTGTGAGCCACCACACCTGGCCTACATTTTTGTTTGAAGAAAGGGTCTATGGCTAATATATATAGTTTGAAATATACTAATTAGTGATTGGCAATGGGTTCACCAAACAGGGAAGGGACTGAGGGAGGCTTGAAGATACTTCTGATCTTCATGAAAGGCAATCCTACTCTCTTGACTGCACAGGGCATCCTCTTGACCTTGGAAAGTATTGTATCACACAGTCTATGATCGTACTTTTATGAAACGCAGTATTTTTCATAATAACGCAATTTATATGTGTGTTGTATATATGTTGGAAAATACAGAAAAACATGAAAAGGAAAATAAAAATGACCTGTTAATTTATTCGTTGCTGTTAACATTTTGGTATATAGACTTTGAGACTTTTAACTACATAATGCTTAAACAAAATAAATATGTGAGCTGACCTGCAAATAAGAAGACGAAAGTCCATGGAAGACAGGAAGTTTTCATGCCCAGAGAGAAGAGCATGGGCGGATCAGCAAGAAATTAGTAGAGAACCTAATAATCCATCCAAAGTATGAAAGCAGACAAGAACCAGTTTGGCTTCTGAAGAGGGAAATGATGTACAAAAGCAATATCCCAGAAAGGCAGTTCTTAACGATGCATGTACAGCAGACTGGAGTAAAATGGCAGGGAGTCTACAAAGTCATCACAAAGGCCACCATAGTATCCTGGAGGGCAGGCTGCAGCTGACAAAATGGTGAAAAAGAGTGAATTCAAGAAGGACTGAATTTGTACTATAAAGCATTTGGGGTGGAAGCCACAGAGAGAAATAATAATAAAATAGTAATAGCAGCTAATATTTAGCAAACATAATACAGATTAGGCATTGTTTTAAGCACTTTGTGTCTAATTTAATCTTCGTGAAAGCTCCACGGATGAAGAAACTGAGGCACAGAGAGGTTAAAGGCACATAGCACCATTTGGGTCAATACGAGGAATGTGTTTCCACCAGACAGTTTCCCCAAGACAGAAAGAATGGGTTTCCTTGGGGAGGGTGATTTTCTTGCACTAGAGGTGTGCAAGCAAGGGCTTGGCAGGGTGGCGAGGTGAGGGTGGCACAAGCAGCGCTGGAGGGTGAACGGGAGGGTCTAGGGGCACTTCCTCTCGGAAATGCTGCTCAAGTACAATGAGCTGTGCATGATTTGTGAATGGGGTCTTAGGAAGACCTAGTGTTGTGACCCTGAAGGAAAGCAGTGCTAGGGATAGTAATGAGGATGGAGGAAAGGGCTATATGATTGAAGTGGCATCCTACCAGCCCTTCTCCAGGAGTATAGCCCTCCTCCATAGTGCACAGTAGTATAGAACAGGCACTTTTGGAGCCAGACTGCTTGGGTCTGAATCTCAGCTCCATCACTCACTGGCTGTGTGATCTTGGTGTTAGCTGGCCTCCCTAGGCCTCAGTTTCAGTATTGTTGTGAGGTCTAAATGCAACGATACAGTAAAAATGTCTAGTACAAAGTACAGCACATAGAAAGTGCACAGTAAATGTTATTACCACCTGTGCAATCTTAGGCAACTTTCTAAACTTCTCAACCCTCAGATGGGAATCAATCATACAGCCCTTTCCTCCATCCCCATTAGCATCCTGAGCACGGCTTTCCTTCAGGGTCACAACAGTGGGTCTTCCTAAGCCCCACTCTCCAAGCATTGCCTCAGATTACTATCTATGAAATTAATATAATAGTAGCAAGTGAGATAAGGCATATAGAGTGCTTAGTAGAATAGCTGGTATATTGTTAAGACTATTGTCAACATTGAAGATAATAACATCTAATACTTAAACACTACATGCTTATAAATATAAAACACTGCTTTAATTGTTCTATGTACAACTCATTTAATCCTTGCTCTATGAAACAGATAATAACATCTGTCAATAGCTATCACTGAATGGTAGCTATTATCATCAGTATAATATAGTTTTATTTTCTTTTACAACCTCTTCTACCCAAGACATTACAAAGAGGAGAAAAGGAGGCAAAAATCACTATTATATCAGAAAAAACAAAATAAAACCAAACAAAAAAACAACCAAATGCACTTCTCTGGTGTGTGTGGATTTAGAGAGGGTCTATATTTGCTCCCCCATTTATGTTGCAGAATTTGAAGAGGGATGGGCTAAAAAGGATTTATGTGTAGAAGCTATAATTTACCACTTTTAGTTTGTAGCCCCTTTTCTCTCTGGTTTGTTTGGCCTGCCATTCATTTCTACTGAGTTCTATTTGTTTTTGGTCATTTTACAATTTATGAAGATCAGTAAAATTTCATTCTCTGCTAATAACCCATCTGACTTTCCCTGCCAGTGTGATGCCACCTTCACACTTAATGATGTATGCATACTTACTTAGAGTAAAACTTACTCACTTGGGCTAAGTGAGAAAAACACCCCAGTTGTCCCAGAAATTCGGTTCTTGAGGAGTTTTCTAATCTGGAAATTTTGTTGGGTATGTTTTTAATGTACAGGCAAGATTTAGGTTTAATTAGCAACTATCTTCAACTTTTGTACTTAAAAGTTCCTAAAAGTAGCTTGTTTATTTATTATGTAAATCAAATGTGTCTCTTAAAGTTTATTTACGCTAGAGTTTAGTTTATATTAAACATCTGATTGGCTGACCATTTCTTCATGTCTCACTCTAACAAAAGTTCAAAGGATCTCAAACTCAAAGTGAGGTTCAAGTCATTAAGGTCCTTCATGTGCCAGCAAGTCAGAGACCCAGAGCCTGTGAGTCCCCCTTCCAGATCAGTGCACCCAGGCTGCGTCTGAGCGACTGCGCTGGTGCACATGTGGCTTAAATCTCCAGTCTGCTCATGGTTTTGCATGTCCCAACAACTGCAGGCTTCGGCCAAGGCCACCCTCTCATCTTGCTGTGTGGTAAGGGCTTTCATATCCAGACGTGCACGTATGCACTGTTGTCTAGATTTTTGTTTTTAAAAATCATCATGGACCTAAAAATAGTTTTTCCCTAAAATTAGTTCCCTAAAATACACCGACTAGAAGCCCCACACTCTGAACTGATGCTTTAGTGAACCTCTTTGCTTAATTTTTGAAGATGAAAAAAGCCCCTAACAGCTGGCAAGCGGGGCTATGCAGAGCCGTTTTGGAGGGCGTGGTGGCATGCTGTTCGCCAGGCGTATCCAATCTTTTGGCTTCCTTGAGCCACACTGCAAGAAGAAGAATTGTCTTGGGCCACACACAAAATACACTAACACTAATGACGGCTGATGAGCTAAAAAAAAAAAAAAAAAAAAAAAAAAAAAAAAGAAATCACAGAAAAAGCTCATAATGTTTTAAGAAAGTTTACAGGCATGGTGGCTCACGCCTGTAATCCCAGCACTTTGGGAGGCCGAGGTGGGCAGACCATTTGAGGCCCGGAGTTCAAGACCAGCCTGGCCACTGTGGTAAAACCCAGTCTCTACTAAAAATACAAAAATTAGCCAGGTGTGATGGTGCATGCCTATAATTCCAGCTACTCAGGAGGCTGAGGCATGAGAAGCACTTGAACCTAGGAGGTGGAGGTTGCCGTGAGCCAAGATTGCACCACTGCACTCCAGCCTGGGCAACAGAGTGAGACTCTGTTGCAAAAAAAAGAAAAGAAAAGTTACGCATTCAAAGCCATCCTGGGCCACATGCAGCCCATGGGCCGTGGGTTTGAATAAGCTTGCCCTATGCCATCACTCTCTGGTTCTGAAAAGTAACTCAGAGAAATCAATCACTGGCATTTCAATAGCCTTTAGAACAAGCTCTTTTTCTTATCTTACCAAGTCATTTAACCACTCTGAGTTCCTGTTTCCTTATATGCAAAATGAGAACCAAAATACTGCCTGCCTGACAGAACAAGCGTGAGGAGGAAAGAAGATTGTACACGTGGTGAGCATTCTGTGCGCCGCAAGTGCACAGATCGTGGTACAGGTCTCCTGAATTTCCACAGCGGTTGCCATAAGCCCAGGTAAATAGGTAAAACCGACTGACCAACTGAAAGAAATCATTTCAATATATGTTGAACCTATGGCCTCTGACTGACAGCTGTCAAAGTCAAGGTGTGACCAACTGGCCAACCCTCTTATGACTGTGAAATCTGAACCAGCTGCCAAGGGAACAAGGTATTGTTAGAAAATTATGTGGGGAAAATGTGGTACCACCACCTAAATTCTATATGTCACACTACAGGTCTGGCCAGAATTGTAAAAACAGAGAGAGATAAGAGATTCCCAATTCTGGTTCTGCCTTGGGGTCACTGGAGCCTACAGTCCCTTTCATACCTATCTTTGGTTCCCTTAGTCTAGCCCAGTTGAGCCCTGGCCTCCTGTTTGGCCCAACATGGGCTGCCTGAAATTACCATCTTCAGCAGCATCTGTTGCACTCATGATGGTCTTTGCACAGCTATTGCCCTGGGACAGTCCCACAGAGGACTTTCTGCCTTACCAGGTAGCCATGCCACAGATGGTCAGCTGGAGCAATTTGAAAGATCTCAAGTGTGCCTCCTATACTACCCACCCTATTATTTCCATGCTGCCTGCAGTGGGCACCTAGGAGACATTCAACTCCCACCCCTTAGAAGACGACGCTCTTTTTCTCACCTCCACACTTATCTTACACATAGTGGGGACAGGGAGGAGCAGGAAGTTTCTACTCTAATTGGCATTCTTATGTAAAATAGATTTTATAGCTAAATCAAATGTTTATGAGCACAGATGTACTCAGTTGGTCAGTGAATTTCAGAATGGAAGAAACAAAAAGATGTCCTCTCAGCTGCTTGGGAATCAGAGTCTGGAAAGGAAGAGTAAGGAGACAGCAGAGAGCTGAGAAGTGTCTGGACCCTGTGGCCATGGTCTCCCCAGAGTAGATTCATTTACTTCGTCCACAAATACTTCTTGAACTAGTCCTAGCTGCTGGGCACACAGCCAAGTGGAGGAAGGCCAGGAGACAAGCAGTGATGATCAATTATGATGGGTGTTGTGGTCAGGGATGGGGGCTCTAGGAAGGCAAGGTAGGGACCTTGATTAGTCTAGGAAAAGGAGAAGATATCCCTGAAGAAGTGAGGTCTTAGATGAAACTGGAAGGCTGAATAGGCATTAGAAAGATTTCAATTTTTATTATTTTTTTAGGAGGAGATGAGGCAAGTATGTGTGTGCTGGGGGCAGCATGGGAGGAAAGTAGAAAAGGAGAAGAGTGATCTGGGCACAGGCACAAAGCAACGTAGTACCTTCTGTAAAGCCCATACATTTAGGCCCCAGAAATTCTCAAGTTATATGGTTTCGGCTGCAATCTTAACTTGAGCATAAACATTTCTTTAGGCATTTCCAAATATCTAACCACACTGCTGGAATCAATCTCATCCTGTAGGAGTTTGCTTCTCAGGCTTACTTCAAGCTGGCTATAGGTGCTGTAGTGGATTCTAAATTTGCTTGCTATTAATTTTATGAACTGATTTTTCATTCCTGGGCTTGTGGCCCTGTTAAAAAAAAAAAAAACAAAACCCACCAGGGTTCTTGGCTCAAAGGGCGATTCTAATTCATATATCATTTTGGAAAAAAGAAAAAACACAGAATGAATTCAGTTGTCTTCAATTGCACAAACATGAAATAAAATAAAAACATCCAGTGTTTATTGAGGCCAGTGAACTAACACTGAGTAGTAAGAGGGGAGGGTGTGTCCTAGTGTAGAAGCAAGAGTAGATGTGACCTGTCCTGAAATAGGAGCCTAAAGAATCTAACACAAGGCAAAGAAGACAGGACTGATAAGGGAGGCAAAAAGAAAACAAAACAAAGAAGAGAGGTGGAGTGGGGGAGAAAGGCAAAGGGAGAGGTGATAGGAAGGAGAAGGAGGGAGAGGAGGAAGAATGCTTTATCAGGCAGGATATTTGGGGAGTATTTACAAGCCAATTTTTTCTTTTTACACTTATTTATCTGTCTCAGTGCTTGTCAAACTTTTCCAAAACTAGGTGAGGCCAGTGGGGTAAGAGGGATAGAGTGAAGCTCAGAGTAACTGGGGCTCAAGCATCATTTAATGCCTGACTTTCATAGGCACTTACTAAACATGTGCTCTGCTGTTTTCCAGTTGTCCAGGCTGCCTCTTCACTTTTACCAGAGCTAATTAATAGCAGTATTAGCAGCAAGATTGAGATCCCTGGCTTTGGAGCCAGACTAACTGGGCCAGTTCTGCTATTTCATAACTCTGTAACCATGGGCATTTTACTTCACCTCTGTTTTCTCATTGATAAAATCAGTAACTACCTGAGAGTTTTTTCGGGAGAATTAAATGAGATAGTACATTGAAAGCCCATAGTTTGTCCCTGGCACATAGTAAGCTCTCAATAAATGTTAGCTATTATTATTATCATCATCATCATATAGTAGTTATTGAAATTACGCAGTTAAGGCAGTGGTTTTCAAACTTTTAAGGGCAAAATCTTCCTTCCGAACAAACTCTGTACAGCTGCCCATCATACAAAACAGCTGAAAGCAGAGCTGGCCAATGTCCACCTTGGTTCACCTTTGGGAGTCTCCAGAGGTCCCTCCAGCTCCATGGACCCCAGGGGGATGCTGGTGGCCCAGGGCACTCTGCTGGATGCCCCCATGTGGGTGCAGGTACATGTGGGGAGTGAGGGGGCTGGGAGCCACGCCAGCTTTGGGGAAGTGGGGGCTGGCTTGTGGGTCTAGACTATAGTGGGCCCCAGACCCTGTGCCTTTCACAGGCACTGCCGCCCCTCAGGGCCTGTGCAGCTCTGCCAGCGTGTACCAAAGAAGAGTAAAATAGGGAGGCCTGACCACCACTAAATATTTCCCTCATTTCTGAACTTGAACCTGATTGCCGCAAGTTTTCTATTACACCTTCACTACTTACTTAGAATCCTGTCTGTCCTTGGTGAAATTCTTATAACACGAAATAGGAGTGTTGGGAAAAATATGCCAGACATGAAGCTAATCAGAAAAAGGTGAGGAGGAATATTACAGATGTTATTTATTACCTACAGGGGACAAATCAAAATACTCATAATTTTTATATATGCACTCCACATGACGTATTTCAAATGAATCTTAAGTTTATGATTTTCAGTTTACAAAGTCAATTTCTCTGACACCTACTCACTCAGTTCATATTTGATATTTTAAAAGTCCTAGTGAAAAAAGAGCTTTGATGTGGCATACTCAGCCTAGACAGAGTTCAAATGTTAATCATTATTGCATTGTGCATAGTAAGTATTCAGAGAATGTGCTGGTGTTACAGGGAACTTCAACAATTGGTTAATGTCTGACATCAGCCGGAGTGTCGATAGAGCAGTGTAAACCAAAAACAACAGAAAACAACCATTCAATGAATCCTCAACTCATGACTGTTGTAGTAAATTAAGCCATCTATACCTGAAATAGGTTGATGAGAGCTCTTCTCATGCTTTGGTTTAAATTGAGTCTTGAAAAAATAGCTTATTTCATATTATTCATTTACTTACTAAACAAATAACCGATTTTGTTGACCACTATATGTGTTAGACACTAAATCTTTTGAATGAATAAGCTGGAGTCCAGCAGGTAATAATAAAATAATTTTATTTAACCACCATAAATTCTAAAATAGTGGAATAAACATTTGTTGTCTGAATAAATAAAATACACGAAGTGCTAGGAGATTACAAAAGACATACCAATTCCCCAGGAGGATCCAGGAAGGGCCTATGGACGGCCAATGCAACAGGTAAAGAAAGAGTGACAAATATGATCAAGGCAGAAGGAGGGTCTCTCTTTTTGAAATTTTCTTCTTTCTAAGGTATCCTTCCCCTTTTCAGCCTCTAAGTGAGAAAATGCATGCAAAGCACTTACTGTAGCGCCTGGCACAGAGAAAATGCTCCATCTGGGTTAGCCCTCATTTCTACCTGCCATTCTTTTCTTTTTTTTTTTTTTTTTTGACGGAGTCTTGCTCTGTCACCAGGCTGGAGTGCAGTGGTGTGATCCCGGCTCACTGCAACCTCCGCCTCCTGGGTTCAAGTGATTCTCCTCCCTCAGCCTGCCGAGTAGCTGGGACTACAGGCGCCCGCCACCACGCCCAGCTAATTTTTGTAATTTTAGTAGAGACAGGGTTTCACCATGTTGGCCAGGATGGTCTCGATCTCTTGACCTCGTGATCCGCCCGCCTCGGCCTCCCAAAGTGCTGGGATTACAGGCGTGAGCCACTGTGCCCGGCCTCTACCTGCCATTCTTTTCAGCCTCATTTGCTTATTCTTTTTTCTCTGTTCATCTCTTCAATGCTTTCATTCCTCCAGTTTCCATGCCCAACATTTCGCTGGGCATTCTAGACTCCAGAATCTTATCTCTAACCCAGACTGTTCTTCTGTGTATCCAAACATGGTGCCTCTAGCCCGGGCGAACCTGCACACAAAACAAAGCCCAGCCTTCTCACTTCCTTCTCACATCACTCCTTCGATGGTGCTCCACTCCTACACTTCACAGAGGGATATTGACATCCATCTCCTGGCCTTGGCCATCAAAACAGGTTCAACCTCTTCAGCTTGCCTCTCCCGATATCCACCATGGACAATAGCTGACCTACTCTCTCTGGCTCCATCACCTTTCTGCTGCGCCCATGAGCCATCCTGCTTTTTGGGGTAGGGGTAGGAGTCACAGAGATCCTGTATATTCAGCTGCCCCTAAGATAGCTTTATGGGCAACCCCTCTCTAATATCCGATGTCCACTGCCAAGTCCTGGGCTCCCAAACTGTGTGCCTTGTCTTCACTTCTTCTGGCTGTATTTGAGGTGGAAATAATACATGGACTGAGAAGAGAACAGGGAGGAGGATGGAATTCTGGAAAGAACCACCATTTGAAAGGCAAAGCAGAGGGGAAGGAGCCTCTAAAAGACAGAGAAGGAGGAGTTAGACTAGAAAAAGGCCTCAGAAGTCAGGGAAAATACTCCATGGAAAAAATGGTTAATGTCAAAGAGAGGGAAAGTATGAGAAAGCAGGAAAGGAGATAACTGGATTTGGCAACAGGATGTTACAGATGATGTGGAGACAGAAAATGCACGGAGCTTTTAACATATAATGGCCACAATAAACATGAACTTGTGGATCTGATGAGCTGGTAACAACAAAGATAAGATTGGAAGAAAAGCAAGTATTTTTTTCTAATCATCCTCCAATTAAAGTGACAACAGACAGCCATCTCCAGTTCTGGCACTAGCAGATGCTAATCAAATACAGAACTAAGGCCACCATTGAATTCACATTTTTGGTCTGTCTCTCTCTAAATACACGTTTTTTTACAGTAATTGGTAGAGTCTGTCAACAAATGGTTATAAATAGGCATTGTGTGTAAAAAAAAAAAAAAAGAAAAGAAAGGGAAACTAAACCCAAAATATTCCTCTTCAGCCTGTGATTATGATGATGAGCACGGCCCAGGCTGAGTCTCTGGCAAGGGATGAAAGGAGAAAGGCCCCCCCGCCCCCATCATGGCATTTGGTGCAATCCCAACCACAAAGCCTCACCATCCAAAACGCCTTGCTGAAGACTGAGCTCACCCTGTGTTGCACAGTTCATATGCCGGTGTGCAGGAAAAACGTGTCTAGGCTCTGAGCACATTTTTGGATAAGGATGAAATAATGTTCACTTAATACTTAATTTGGAAAAAGGGCCCTGCCCACGGAATCAGCCTTTTAATGGCTGTCAGGTGGGCCCGCCCCCTCTGGGGAGCTTGGTGATGCTATCCCTCTTGACCCTGGGAGCCCACACTGGGCTATCACTGGCAATAATTACAGTGCAGAAAACTGAAGCTGGTTGGCGTTCTTCCAAGAGCAGCCCTCCATAACATTGCTATCCACGGCCCAAACCCTGGCATGTTACATAAACCCTGTAATCACTGACATGAGGGCCACTAGGTGATGCTTGCCAAAGGTAAAAAAGCAAACATTTGAGACAACTCTTTCTAGCCTCCTCTAGTTCTTGGCAGCAGCCCTGCTGAAACTAAGGATGTTTTATATTTTGAGAAGTTATCAGGGTCTCACAGGAACTGGGATTCAGAACACAATTTCTCTTTCCAACGAAAACTGGAAACACATCTGAGACAGTAAGCAAAGATGGTTTCGTAGCTCTACAACTGACTTAGAATGAAATATGAAGGAGGTGCCACCCAACTCTTCAGAGCAGCTTTGAAAAGGTTCAGCTTCAGAGGGCACCCACCTCAAGTGCTCAAGAATTCGTAGATGCAGATTTGAATTTGGCAGCTTGATTATGGAGCTCAACAGACAGACATCCTGAGATTTCTGAAACCTCAGTCCTCTCTCAAACAACCCACGTTAACTTTCACATCCATAATCCCAGCGTGCTTCCTGAGAAATGCCAACCGTTAGACACTTCAGCCACATTCATGAAATGACTCATTTGAGAGGCAGAATCTGGATCTGTGCTCGCTAGCTAGCCGAGTCTGGAGAGAGATTCCCTCCCTAACAGTCAGTTTGCCTCTTTTCCTTCCCCTGATGCTGGTGCTCGCCTACTCACATGAAGGATGATGTGTACAGCAAAATCCTACTTCTGAACCTGCATACGGAAAACCAATTAAGATGGGGAGAAAAATGAAACAGAGCTGAATTTTCCATCTGACTCAAACAAGAATGTTTAGAATCAGGCAGATTTAGAAATAGAATTGAGGGGCCCGCTATCATAGTAGAGGCTCATTTTACTAGAGGATGGTACCCTACAAAGGTGTAGGTGAGCAGAACCCCACAGAGTCAAGGCAGATTTTGAAGCTTTGGCTGGTTGATCTGATGCCCTCTTCTGTCTCTCATAGGGTTTGGCAGATGAAAAATCTTGATAGCAGGGAAAATTTAAAAGACAGAGTCCCAGGGCAACACCCCTACACCTTGCGACCAACCTCTTTCTTGGCGAAAGAAGGATTGTGAGTGAAAAAGTGGGAATATTTGTAAGCAAACACTCTGTGACAAACCCAGAGTTGGCTTCCTGAATGAGCAAAAGAAGCAAAGTAGGGGCCAGGTGCGGTGGCTTACGTCTGTAATCCCAGCACTTTGGGAGGCCGAGGCAGGCAAATCACTTGAGGTCAGGAGTTCAAGACCAGCCTGGTCAACATGGTAAAACCCCATTTCTATTAAAAATACAAAAATGAGCCAGGTGTGGTGGTGTGCACCTGTACTCAGGAGGCTGAGACAAGAGGATTACTTGAACCCAGGAGGCAGAGGTTGCAGTAAACCAAGATCACACCACTGCACTCCAGCCCTGGTGACAGAGCAAGACACTGTCTCAATTAAAAAAAAAAAAAAAAAAAAAAAAAAGCAGCAGCAAAGCAGGAGGCTGTGCACAGAGGCTGGAGGAGCACTCACAGGCTCCCCTCCCCAGCGTGCATTTTACCCAGACCTCCGATTGGGGCTGGAATTCCCAGAAAAAGCACTCCCCTTTAACTGACCAAGGCTTTGCATTTTAGAGGGGGTCATATAGTAAACCAACAACAATAACAAATCAACAGAAATTTTTGAGCATCTGCCATGTTTAAGAAACTGTGTAAGATGTCACAGGAATTACAGAAAAACATTAATTAGTTAATTCTTTTTTTTGGAGGGTGTGCAAGATACTGTTTTAGATACCAGGAAAAGTATCTCTACTTAAGAAGTTTAGAATGAATTGGGAGAATAAATGTCAATAAAAGGCAATACATGATAAATGCCAAAGGAGTGGTAAGACCCAATTTAATTTAAGCATTAATTACTTTGAAGAGTAAGTACTACAGAACTCCAGAGACGGAAAGTCTATTTCTGGTGGGTTGGAGGGGAGACTTTCCAGAGAGGGTGAGACTTAGGGGATGAAGCCTTGCACTAAAACATCAGTAGGATTCAGAGAGGAGGATGAGCAGGAACAGAGTGTTGGCAGAGCATGGAACAGTACAAGGTGGGAATTCACCAAGTTTGTTTGGACTCTGGATAGTTGAGCACCCTGGCTGACTTGAGGAGGACAAAGTAAGAATTGTCAGGAAAAGATGGGTTGTGTTAGTATCTCCAACATATAGAAGTTAGAACTTTATTCAGTAGGTAATTGGAAGCAAGTAAAATTTTTTGAGCAGGGATGAAGGGCGTGTTTTAGAAAGGTACATCTCCATGTTCATTATACTGTGATTACTAATTAAGTTTCCAGGATGACCTGACAATGCAAAAAAGTTGCTCTATACAACAGCCAGGAATAATTCTGTCACTGGAAGGGGGTGGTCTACATTGTAAATATGTAAATTAGCATTCTGTATCAGAGCAGAAAGAAACCAGTTGAAGAGCTTAGTTGGACAAGTACTGAACCAGTCCAGGGTTGGATTGGTCAAGTAAGTCTAGATGACGAATAGAGCAGGAAAAAGGACTGCGAGGTCTGGAATGGCATCACTGGAAGAAAACGTGAGAGATGCTGCTCTTGGAGGGAGATGAACTGCATGACATGAGCAATTGAACGTGTACGTTTAGAGATGCTGATGGATTTGCCACAGGTGCACTCTCACTCACACTCCTCAGCGCACTAGGAATAAAGCTGAAACTGCAACATGGCCCATGGGGTCTGCATCATCTGCCCCGTCTCCTTCTTGGGATCACACTCTGACCACATTTCTCAGCCTCTCTTGCAGTTGGGCGTGTGCCAGCGGAATGTGAGTGGGGTTGGGAGCACCACTTCCAGGCAGGCCTGGGCCCAGAAAACCCTCTCGTGCACAGCCTTCCATGCAGACAAGCATGCTGGCTTTGGCAGCTCATTAAAAATGGCAGAGCTGCAAAATGAAAGGAGCTGTGGTCTCTAAGACACTGCTTTGAACAGGGATGTCTAACTGCTCAGGAATATCTAGTTTGCACTTTCTGCGAAAGAGAAATAAAAGTCTATACTGTTTGAATGTCGGTTTTAGTTTGTTCCAGCAGCCAGAGTTATCTTAACTAATCTGTCATTCTCCCAGTCTCATCTCACCCCGCTGCTCTCACTGTGTATGTTCCAACCACACTGGTTTCCTTCAGTTCTTTGGGCACACTAAGCTCGGTTCATCCAGTCTTGCCCTTCCCTGCTGCAAGGGTCTTTGTGTTAGGTCTTTCCTCTACCCGGAGCACTTTCTACAACTCCTTGCCTGATAACTCCTTTTTCAGGTCTCAGATCAAATAACACTTCCTCAGAGCAGCTATTTTTTGACCTCCCAAATTAAATCAGGGCAACCCCTGTTCATCTTCCATAACACGTCTTACAATTTATCATTATGTATTTATTTAATATATTTAATATTAAATTATATTTGTTAAATTAAATTAAATGTTTTTAATACATATCTCTCTAGAAAAGTGTATGATCCAAAAAAAGCAGGGATCATGACTCTTGTTCACCAGTGTACTGTTCATTCAGCACCTAGCACCGTGTGGGTGTTTGAGAAATATGATGAATAAATGAATGAACTGGAGTGCTGCAGTCATGGTTAGATTAGAGAATGATCGCAATAGGGACAGATAGAGAGTGGACAGAACAGAGCAGCAGGCTGAGAAACAGCTCCAGGAAACACACACTGGGGTACAGCATGTACCTTCCACCCCTAAACAGAGGCCGTGGAGCAGAATAAAGTTTAGAGAAGAGAAACTAATTAGAGAGCTAATTATTACAGAATGAAGAGCACTCACGTTCTCGAGGGGCCTCAGACATCATCTAAGTTGAGTTCCCCTTTGCATAGATGAGGAAATAGAAGTACAGTTCCCTGGCTCAGCCAATTGGTGTCCACGGTGGGGAGGCCATACTAAAAATGTTAGAACTGTTCTGTTTGCATTGATACCTGAGAGGGAACAGGAACAAAGTCTTCACATTTGTGGCCAGGATAAACCTGTGGTCCTACTGCCAGATTTAAGGGGTGCCCTGTGAAGGTCTCATAACGGACTTAAATGAACCAATGTCTCTTATGATCTCAACTCCAGGACATTTTCTCCTGTAGGGATTAAAGAGAAGGGGGACTGTTTGAAAACATGAGGAAGGGACATCTAGGTCATTATTTGGTTGTGTTTGCTATCCTTCAAGTGAAACACTTATCTGAATACGATGAAGAGGCTTCTTCAGACAGATGAAGAGCAGGCCCTGAGGGCCATGGAGAGTCAGTTTCCTCCCCGGTGGGACTCATCTGCTTTCACGGAGAGTGTTTTCATTCCATGTTGAAGCTGGAGCTCCAGCCTCCCGACAGACAATTCTCCCTAATGCACCCCGCTCTGCACTAGGGACGGCTGCCTCTTGTATGAATACGATTAAATTAGCCCGTCAGTCCCTTGGTATCCTCTGAACACGTGAGAGAAAGTCGGCAGCTTACTGGGGCTTTTGCAAGAGAAATATGTGCTACTAAAAAGTGATTTCTACACACATCCCTCCCTCCATTGATCAGGAGGTAATTACTGGGCTATGAAGGCCGCTGAAGCCGGGGCCTGGCAAAGCCAAGTGTGTGCTGCTTTCCAACTGCCAAAGGGAGGAGACAGAGCCTTGGCCTTGCTCCACTGGGGCCTGCACCACTCTTGCAAGCTTCCATGAGTGAGGTCAGTGGCATCCAAGTTCCCACAGAAACAGTCCTGGTCTCCTCGGCTGGAGGGCTTGATCAGCCATCTGCTTCCCTGCTCAGGCTGCTTTCCTAGTAGATCCAGCCCAGAGCCCTTGCAGAGCTTCAAATGATGCAAGTGCTAATGAGACCAGAATTCTTCTCCCGTGGAATACAGTAATGTATTCGTTACTTCAACAAATACTTATTGAGCATCTACCCTGCACCTGTGCTGGGCCAGGAACTGGTTTTATACCATTTGATGATTATTTATTGAACACCTACTTTGTACTATAAGTTGTACTCCAGTGCTATTCCCTGCAGGGAAGGAGCTGGAGGTCCGGTCAAGGGCCGATTTGTGGTTTCAGTGCCCTTACTCTCCCACCCGAGGGCACCTGGCAGAGCTAGACAGGGCCCTGGCAGTGCTGCTGAGTCAAAGGTATAAGCAGGCACCCAAATGGCTCTAACAGTCTTTAGCCATTAACGTTCTTTCGTTTCAAGGAGCTCACATAAGACACAGGCACAGTGAGACTCCTGCAAAAGGTAAGAAATACCAGGGAAGAGAAGTCTCTCAGGATTAGCAGCTGCTCACTGCAGATGTAACCAAAATGTGCAAAGAAAAAAAAAAAGATCCCCTCAGACTCAGTTTCTGTGGAAAAAAAAAAGTGTGTCACTTCAGCTCAGCATGATTTTCTAAAAATCCAAACTGATTGAATTCCTTTTTCCTTTTCTTGCCACCCCATCCAAACCATCCTATCACTGAGGTTAGAGGACTTACTTGGTCAATGTCATCACATAAGCCTCTCTTAAGGAAAAAAAGTAGAGAGTAAGTTAGAGAGGATGGGAAGGTTGGAAACTGCCTGCTGTTTATATGACAGAAGAAATGGAAACCACTGTACAATTCTAACTTACCAAGCAGGGTGAAAACACCACTAGGAGCAAAAGGGAGAGAGCTCAGAGGGATCAGGAGAAATCTTTTGACACGGCAGATAATTAAGACAATGAAACTAACAACCAAAGGCAGAAAGGCAAGCTGTAATTACCCAAATGCTTTCAAAGAGTGGATCCTGGAGAGGAGACAACAATGGGTGGTTCCTACTTTAACCAGTGTGGATAGCCTGGTAGGGACTGGCCTTTCTGTCCCCAGCATGGTTGGGTGCAGTCATTGGCCTCCAACCTCCTAGCTCCCAGACAGTGGCCATTATACCTGTGCACACTGAGAGAATGGGGAAATGCTGCCCCGTGCTCCATGCATCTTCCAGGTCCATGGCAAATCTTCCATAAAATCAAGGCCAGGGACTTGAGGGCAGGGACTACCCCCTTCAAGCTCCTTTTATATTACACATAGTACTTTGCTCAGAAAGAGTCACATGTATATTTGCCAACCAGAGACCATTAGTGGGGACACAGCATCCAGCTTCCAGAGTTTAGTGACATCAACACACAAGATACTGTTTCTTACAAGTGGGAAGTTCCTCACAGACTTACTCAAATGAGCACATGCTGGGGAGTGAAACAGAGACCCCGACCAATGTTGTCATGTCATGAATCACATTTCCCAGGGGCTGCTGAAAACACCCAGCCTTTTCCTAATAATTGCTGAGTTGCGTAACAAGGAAAAGGCTTAATCCTACAGTCCCATCACGTTTACCTGTATGCAGAGTTACTTTCCACTTATCTGTTTGGAGAATCTGCCATATTAGGGACATATCAGAGCATAATTCAGCCAAAGAGGCACACAGGCAGCTATAAGACATTATCAGAACCTACACTGTAGTAATTTTATACCAAGTATGTGAAATTTAATACGATTAGAAGGAAAACAAAATGAGGTTGTTAGGAAGAAAGATGTCTTTCTGTTTGTATTCGTTCTTGTTACTTCTAACTGTTTTCCCTTCTATCCACTCGCCACCACTCAAGGAACAGGCTACTGGAGGCTCTTTCACTGCTTTCCACAGAGGCAGGAACCATTTCTCAGAAAGCCAGGCTCACTCTTCTCAGCACTGGGTGTTTCTGGTCCTCTCTGACCTTGACTAGAAAAACCAGCAGGAAAGAGGAGGAATGATAATAAACATACGGTCAGCATGCCTTTGTCCTCTGATAAGCAAAGTGGCTGGATGAGCAGGAATGTCCAGTGGAAGCAAATGTAAAATTTTTGATTATCATCGACTGAGCAGCCGGGTGGCTCTGTGGGCTCTGAGGCACAGTCACACATAGACCTGATGCCTGTGGAACTGGTTGCGGCGCTGAACCCCAGGCAAGGAGCACTTCAGAGGAGCAGTTATTCACTGCTGTGGAAAGAGCAACACCAGGGAGAGGCACTGCGAGCTTGGGCTCCCGGAGTCCCCGCCTTGTCACTTTCTAGCTGTGCGGCCTTGGGGGCCAATCGTTTAACTTTCTAATACCCTGCTTTTCTGTAAAATGAGACTAATACTACCACCTACCTTCATTGGGTTTCTGTGAGCGTTAAATGCACTAATGCACATCAAGTGCTGAGCAATAAAATAGAGAGAAAGTAGGGTGGCCTTTATTGTTATTATTATAAAATCTGTTCTGGATTACCTTCCTCTCTAACACCCTAGTGTGTAAGTTAGGAACTAAAGGGATGACAATAATCAAACAAAATTAACCCATATGCAGAGAAAATACAAAACAATAACAAAGTCACGGTGTCCCCTGGCATGCGTTAACAATTGTATACCTGAAGGATGTCATAGGTTGTTAATATGTAAAGATCTTTAGAGATCTTCTGCATGCAACATGCAGTATCACATATCATCAGAGAAATAATAATAGCTTTCATATGAACAACCATTATTTACTGAGATGGCCCCCTTCAGAAGCTTACAGGAAACAACATATGATTCCTTCTCCTCTGGATCGATTACAGGATTGACGCTTTCAGCCTCCTGTATCCATGCAACTGGATCTTAAAACATTTGTAGGTCTGTGCAGCCACACCACACTGTTGCCTCCTATTAAGTTCCTAGTCAGCCACTCCTCCTCACCCTGCGCTTTGCAGGTGGCCCACGCACAGCACTCTACACTGACCCGATGACATTCTGGCCTATTAGATTTGCCTCATTATTCTCCACCGTCAGCTTCTCCTGGATTCCAACTTCATCTTCTCCATACTCATGATTTATTCATAGGCCCTCTGGTCTCTTAAATGTGATAAATATGGTTTTGGTAGCTTCCTTCAAGTCACACCACTGGAAAGTGGCACATGGATAGGACGCTAGACAAGACGGTTACCTTAAATGGGCAGACATCCCCTAAAACTCTACAGTTCCATTTAAGACTCCACCAGCTGGCATGCTCTCGCCATACCTGTGGTCTGCACTGGCAGAAAGCTGGGCCGTGAAGGTGGGAAATGGCTGAGGACAATACAGTGAGCACAGAGCATTCCGTGTTGGGGTGTGGAGTTGCAAGGGGTGTTCTGGGAACATGAGGGTGGTAGAAATAAGGCCAAGAAAAAATCCACTCTGAAAAATGTTAAGCTACTGGACTTAACGGCTTCTAGTCTCCCTCCTTAAGAGTGAGATATAATAGGAACACTTGAGAAAGTCAATAATCCAGAGCCAAGCCTGCCCTCCACATTGTATGTTCCCAGTTGGTTGGTGGTCCCCAAGCTCTATCAGATAGCACATCTTCATCAGTTGGCTTCCAAGCTGATTTAGCCATATGAAAGTGTCTTTCTTTTAAAATGCGCCCATGCTGGCTCGCTTGGATACAGGCACAGTGAAAATGGCACATTTCTCTTCTGCAGCCTCAGGAAGGCATACTCTTCATGGGACGGAAGCAAGTGATCCATCTCAATGGAGCCTAAGCCCAGGCAAGCAGCACTTCAAGGGAGCCTGGTTTCCAGTACCACATGCTGCTCCCCACCCCTTCCTGAGCCAATGGGAGGAAATGCATCTAATTTCCAAAGCCTTTTAAACATATTTGAGGAACCTTAAGGGAAGGCCTTTTAAGAAAGTACCAAAAGGGTAGATAGACCAAAAATTTGGACCCTCTTCTCTAACTAGGAGATCCTCAGAGGTAACCTGGGGTGAGGAAAAGGGACAATAAAGCAAATCCAAGAAACGAGGGAATGAGAACAAAATACTGTTTCCCTTAATCTCTCAAATACTTAAAAAACACCTTGTCAGGAAACATGTCAAACATGCACAGAAGGAGACTGAGTAGCATAATAAACACCATGTACCCAACAATCACCAACTTGTGGCCAATCTTCTTTATCTTTACCTCCCACCCCCTCCTCCCCATATTATTTCCAAGCAAATCCCAACCATCATATTCCATCTGTAAATATTTTGGCATATACCCCTAAAAGACAAGGATCCTTAAAAAAATAAACCGCTCATAATCATGATACTATTATATTAGTAGGAATTTAATGTGCAAAGATGAGCAATGTTTTCTAAAAAATTCACGGTAATTCCCGAATAGCCTCCCATTTCCAGTTAGTGTTCAAATGGTCTGACTCCACATGGTTTTCAAGCCACTTTTCTGACGAGGCCTGCATGGCCTCCTGGGTGGCTGGGAGGACGCTGTTCTAGAGCACGCAGCTGGCACAGGGTAGCTCAGCGTGCTCTCCGGGCACATCCTGTACTGGGTGGAGTGAGACAGTTCATGTTGCACTTACACCTCCCCGCACACAGAAGCACTCCCACTAAAGCATTTCCCTGGTTTCCAGAGCCACAGGCAGCTTCAGAAGTCCAAATACTTTTGAAGGCCACAAGGGACCCATCTTACTCCCAGCCTTCAAGACAGGTCAGCGCTCCTGTCCCCACTGGTGCCCCCACCCTGTTTGCAGTAATGCTGGAGGGACACAGGATGGCCCCTTGGGCTCCCTCTGCTTGGGTCAACGATGGGCTGGCTGACTTTTTGCTGGATGTGGGGTGGGTAGGGCAGCACACAGCAAGACATCAATATGTGTTAGCTGTCCCATGTGCCTTACTTTTGATTTCTCAACTAGTCAGAGCTAAGATGTTAATGAAATCTACAGGCTTTCATCTTAGATAACGGATTTGCAAAACAGACATGTATAAATGACAAACTGTGTTTCAGGCACTGTGCTGGGAGGGGTCCAGTGATGAATGGACAGATGTCCAGGTCCCTGTCTTGGACAGATTTAGCATCTAACAAAGACTGTGAATAAATAACTCTATCATAATGGGCTAGAGATGCATAGAACACGCTGAGCGGGCACCGACAGAGGTGAAATCAGTGTGCAATCCTGCCAGGAAAGGTGGTGGTCAGAGTGGCTGGGAAGGCCTTGCCAAGGAAGGTTACATTTGAACTGGATCTCAAAGAACAAGCCAGATTTTACCAGGCAGAGAAAGACAGGAAAGGTCAGTTGGGCAATGGGAACAGCATGAGGAAAAGCACGGCAGCACATTGGGAGAACAGGGGGAGGATCTGGCATGGCTGAGCAGGGAGCTAGCGGAGGAGAGGGTTGGGGAATGAGGCCAGACTACTGGGTGGTGCCATGCCTGTGCATGGCCTCTGTGGCGTGGACTGAGTCCGGCTTTCTTCTGGAGCAAGCACTGGAGGCTCACTGAGGGGTTCTAAGCAGGTGAGTAATTCTCCTAGAGAGGATTTCAGGCCCACCCATGGCGGGTGGTGTAGGTGTCTTGTGACAGAGCTCTCGGCACATAACACAGTGTCTCTCTTCTATGTCTACAACAAGGGCCAGCCCCGTGGAGAGCTAAAAAGTGAGCAACAACAAGGAGACATGTTCAGGGAGGAGGGCAGGAGCCAGGTGTGGCTCAGCTCCCCAAGTCAGCAGCACTTCTTGGCTTCAGCTGAAGCTGGGAGACCCATCCTATGGTCAGGCTGAAGGCCGCCAGAGCCCACAGCCAGGCCTGACACTAGGCAGAGGTGACTCGGCTGCTTTTTGCTCACACTCACTACCAGTCACTCTTCACTCCGCTTTCCTGCTCTGAAAATCACGTCCTGGCAATCTGCCCGTCGGACCTGGAGCCAGCCTTGCTCTCTCCACTGCAGGCCTGTAGGCCTGGCCTTGAACCCCAGCCTGCTGACATGCTTCTCAAGCTACAGGCCCATTGCTTGGCCCTCTGATTCTGGCTGACCATGGGCCACAGAGAGGAATAGGTGGCTGATGCTGCAGTTGTAGACTGCACAAGCAGGACCCATCTCTGGGCCCTTCCCATCAAGCTTGGTCTTGTGGCCAGTGTGGTGGGCACCCCACTAGACCCCTTGATCCAGTAGTGAGTTCCAGAAGAAAAGGCACAGCTCCAAAGCTCATCTGGAGCCAACTCTGTTCTCCTAATCTCCATTCACTTCTCAAACTTCCTGTCCCCCACAAGCTTCACTGGCCTCCTAGTACCTCCTTACCAAAGGAAAAGGTTAAGTGGTCTTTTCTTCAACTCTTATTTCTCTTTCGGGGACAGAGCCTGCTATTCAGGGCATCAGGGAAGCGGGGGAAATAAGGATGGGAGTGATTAAGTTCATGTCCAAAACCAGCTCTCTGATCCCATGAATTTCCTGTACCCCTGGTACAAATGCTCCAGAGAGAACTGAGTTGTGAAATGACAGGTAAAAACAGCACAGTGAAAACTCCTCTTGCTTTGAACAGAAAATGCAGTTGGTGCCTGTGAGTTATTTGTTTCTCATTTGCTTTGCAAAGATATTGTCTAGAGAATTTGGAAACCTACATCCCATTTCAGAAAGCAGACCTGATTTCTGCTGACAGTTAGTTTGGCAGGGGGTAGAGTTTGTCTGTTTTTGCCATGAAAGCTCGTTTTCTGGGGGACACACCACACGGTTCTAATTCTAGATGCCAACAAAGCTGCGCCATTAACCACAAAACTTGAATTAGCATTGAATGGCTTTTGAGTTTTTATTTAGGATGCATTTTAAGAAAATACAAGGCCTTCCAGCTGCAAACAGTAAGCGCCACCAGGGACTATTGAGTTTAACATCTTTAACTAGGATCTGTAGTCAGCCTTCCTGTGCTTTGGGAGTTTCAGAAACTTTCAACCACAGAGTCCTGCGTTCAGCTGTGTCAGAAAATGACTGGGGTTGGATTTCTCCTAAGCTCTCAAAGGCTTTGAATCTTTGACCTAGTGTTGTTAACATAGTTAAACTGTTTTCTACACATAAGGCTTACCCAATACAACAAATTCGCAATACAAGAAAAGTTAGGTAAAGTTTCTATAGAAAATTCAGATCCTAAAATGTTAAATTTAACAACATGAAAAAATGTCCAGAGCTGTAGGTGTGATAAGCTGAAGGCTCCCCCTGCTTTTGGAGGCAGCAGGAGCGCAGTGCAGAAGTTTGACACTCACAACTCGCTGCCGTCCTATCTTCATGTTAGGTTTCATCTTTCCAACTGGACTGCAGTTGCTGAGGTTAGCCTCCATGTACTATCCCGGTCTTGCCCCCATTTCCTGGTGCAGTGAAACAATGGATGCTCTGGAAAATGTGTTGATTAAATAATTGAGGTCACACATGGGTACACTAGAAACTTTCTTGCGGGGCGGCATTCTTTCGGTTAATGGGATTCTGTTCCGGGTAGAGAAGCTGCTTCCCTCATTCTCTCTCTAAGAACCTAAATTCCATCAAGAGGACACAATCAAACTAGCAAGAGAAACTAGTAGGACAACTGAAATTCATCACAGGAGGCCACAAAAGAGTTAATTCAGCTCTGATATGAGGATTATGAGACAAGGGTATAAGGATTACACACAATGGATTTCTAACAGAATACAATTTTTTTTTTAAAGGACAAAAGTAGTGACTAGGGACGTTTGTTTCAGATGAAGAAATAACCACGTTAACCTTTTAAACATTTGCATCTGTGAATTGCAGAGGCTCAACAGAAAGCAGATTGCCTACATCCACTGTAGCCATTCTGGCATGAGAAAGTTCTCTTGCCTAAAGCAAAACAGATGTGTGAGAAGAAAAAGCAAAGTCTCTTATGGGTGTATCAACATTCAGAATTATATAGTTATCTCAGGAACTATAGATTGCGTGAAGCAATGAATATGGAATCCTTCCCATATTTTGTCCCTAAAAACTCAGTATAAAAAGCAGAAACTTAATATTAGAAAAATACTAATTATAAAGGCAGATGAAAAAGTTAACAGTGTATTCACATTTCATCCATACAATTTTTTGTTTTTTGGCCAACTGAGCTAATCCTGTACCACTGATTAAATATTCAGAATTTTTGGCCAAGTGCTGCCTAAGAGAGATTCACTTGACTGTTCAAGCAATTAGAAAAAGTGCCACATCCTTGCATGTGCCTCCAAGCAGGAAAGAACACATCAGGGACATCTGCATATATATTCACATATGGGATTCACAGGCAAATCAACTTGGAAATGGAAAAGTACACAGAGGCTACCCCACTTGAGATGCAGGTCAGTATTTACAGAGCAGTGGGCAGGTGCTCGGCTCTCTGCTAGGTCCTGGGAAAGGCACAGAAGAAACACAGGCAAGAGCACGGGCACTGAACAGGAAGGAAAACAATACCCCAGAGGGCACAGCCCCCTAGCCCAAAAGAAGAGTATTTACAGTGGGCAGGGGAGGACAGAGCATGGACGAAGTCTCAAAAAGCAATCATCTGAAACCAGGCTGGGGAAGTCGTTCAAGGAAATGTCAAGTTTGAATGATATGTAACATGTGTATATGTAAAAGATGAGAAGTGGCTACACAGCGATCAAGATCAATTTGGTAGAGAGAAATGCTAATATGATTAAAATGACCCCAAATATTTGTATTATCACATTACTACAGAAATGAAGTCATATGAACATTCTGTTCAAACACACACACACATACACACGCTATCACAATTTAGCATTAAATGCAGCTTAGAGGGCTTAAAATTGTACTGGTACACATGAGTTTAATAATAATTGATGGGCTAGTGTGGTGGCTTATGCCTGTAATCCCAGCACTTTGGGAGGTTGAGGCAGGTGGATTGCTTGAGCTCAGGAGTTCAAGACCAGCCTGGGCAACATAGCGAAACCCTGTCTCTACAAAAAATACAAAAATTAGTCAGGCATGGTGGCATCTGCCTATAGTCTCAGTTACTTGGGAGGCTGATATGGGAGGATTGCTGGAGCCCAGGTGATCGAGGCTGCAGTGAGCCGTGCTTACACCACTATGCTCCAGCCTGGGCAACAGAGTGAGATCTTGTCTCAAAAAAATTTATAATAATAATTGATGATAAAAAAAGTTTACAAATTATGCGTACAGAGATGGAATAAGTAAATTCCTTCCTTCCTTCCTTTTTTTTTTCTTTCCTTTTTTTTTTTTCCTCTTGCTCTGTCACCCAGACTAGAGTGCAGTGGAGCGATCTCGGCTCATTGCAACCTCTGCCTCCTGGGTTCAAGTGATTCTCCTGCCTCAGCCTCCCGAGTAGCTGGGATTACAGGCATGTGCCACCACCCTGGCTAATTTTTCTATTTTTTATAGAGATGGGGTTTCTCCATGTTGGCCAGGCTAGTCTCGAACTCCTGACCTCAGGTGATCCCCCCGCTTTAGCCTCCCAAAGTACTGAGATTACAGGTGTGATCCACCGTGCCCAGCCAATATATTTTTATGAACAGTTTTTCTACTTATGCTGTGATAAAAATTAAACATTCGATATAATATCTACAGCATTTATTTATCACTTTAAAAAAAAGCTAGGCCAGGCACAGTGACTCACACCTGTAATCCCAACACTTTGTGAGGCAGAGGTGGGAGGATTACTTGAGTCCGGGAGTTCAAGACCAGCCTGTGCAGCAAAGCAAGAGCCCCATCTCTACAAAAAAATAAAAAATTAGTTGGGCATGGTGGCACATGCCTGTGGTCCCAGCTATTCAGGAGGCTGAGGTGGGAAGATCGCTTGAACCAGGGAGTTCAAGGATGCAGTGAGCTGAGACAACGCCTTTGTGCTCATCCTGGAGGACAGAGGGAGACCCTGTCTCAAAAAACAAACAAAAAAAGCAGTGATTTGTACTCCAGATAATGGAGTAATGCAGTACTATAAAAATCTCTTCTCATTTTGTATTTATTACGAGTATTGGCAAAAGAGAGGGTCATCTTCATTTTCTTCTGATTTTTAAAATATAAAATATTTGCTGAAATTGTTTTCTAATATACAAAATTGTTTGGGTGAAAGAAAAAGAACTATAAAACACACGTACCAAACTGTCTCCAAACAAAAACACTTAGATAATATTCCATTTGGAAAGAATGAGCTCCAAATATGGATTTTATGAGTAAACAAACGTTCTGTACTGCAAAAGTTAATAGACTGTCTTCACATTTAATTTCATGATCACTTCCTCTATTTGACTCTTCTGTGGCATAGCTTGAGATGTCTGCAAGCCCTGCTACTTCTGAAGGAAAATATACAGAGCAAAAAGACATGCTGTTAATCAAAGACTCTGGCATCTGAATTTAATAATCAGATGCCATTTGGAGTCTATATAGTTTTTCAATAGTGTAACACAAATCAGTCAGCATGTACATTTCAAAAGTGGTTAATCTCTTTTTACATGCACATCTGTGATCCCTTATGAAATATTCTTAACAGCAACCTAATAAGAAAGGAGAATAAACCTGTGGGTCAAAAAGGATCATCACGAAGCCATGAGATGTCGAGTCAGTCTTTCCCTAAGTCTCTCACCACATAAAGCTACTGTGCCTTTATTTACATATTTTTCCCAACTCAAATGGTCTCTCTTCTCTTTCAAACACCCACTCTCTTTTTTTGAAGTCTTCTGGGAATTCCATGAAGGAACATTCTTCCTCTTCCCACCTAATATCTCACCGGCTTATCATTTTCTCTGTTACTCACTTGCTTCTGTAGCACAAACTGTTGGGTGGTGTTTGTTATCTTCATTTATCTCTACCTCCTGTTCCCTAACTCAGTAACATGCTCTTCCAGGACAAGGAACTATGGATTATATGCTTTCCATGTCTACAGCAAGCTTCCTCAAAGTGTGGTCCTTGAATCATCAGAAATCGCTTGCATGTTTGATCAAAATATAGCTCAGAGATCCTGAAGTTGCATGAAGGGAGGGCCTAGGAAGCTGCATTTTCAGCATGCTGCCCAGGTGACTTTAATGCACACCAAGGATTGAGGACCCCTGTATACAAGGACTAAGAGAGTGCTATGAATACAATGGATACCAAGAAGTATTTGTTGAATATGTAAGGGCACACAAAGTAAAAACCCCAAACTAAAACAACAAAACCAACCAGCCAACCAAACAAAAAACAATGTGCAAAATTAAAGGAGTTGGGATTATTTAGTCTTGTGCCTGTAAGTTTAATCACAACCCAATTATTTTTTCATGAAGCTGACTGTACTAAAGCATTATTTTAAAGAGATTGCTTATTTTCTAGTTGCATTGTTGTTGAATAAGGCAAACGATCTCCCCTAAACTCCTAATTAGAAGATCATAATGGTCATCTCCTTTCCTCTTCTCACCCTTCCCTACTGACCTTCCGCAAGAATCCTTTCCTTGGCTTTCCTTCTTGTTTTTTATTGCTTTCTCCCTGCTTTTTTCTATGAGACTGACTGCTCTTCATTCATCTCACTATGGCTTGCAGCTTCAAGAATAGAAGAGAGCAGTCCACAAAGACAAATTAGAACAAGACACCCCTCTCTGTGCCAGAAAGTGTAACTTGGCAAATGAAAGACAGGCTGTGCCCCTGTGCAGTTAGCAACCTGTGAAACAGTATGTGGCAGCCTGTCAAAAAAGGTGGAGGAAAGCATCTGGGCCTACATTTTCCTGAAGACAGCTTTTCAAAATTTCTGTTTTTAGCTGACTTCACTCTTTTCTCGATATGCTATTAGGTAATAAGAAAAGTTCCAAACATTATTCACTGGGATGCTCGAAAGTAAGCTGCATGTGCCATATTACTCTAAGACAAGTATAAAGGACTTGCATTTTATTTCCACAAAGAATGAATAAAGGGAAAGGAATTTACTTTTGGGGAAAGGTAACACAAAGAACTTTGGTCTATAAGGACACAAAGGAATTCTCATCTCCAGAGATATTTTGAAATAATACAAGAAATGACCCATCTGTGGTAGCTTATGGTTGATCTAAGTAAGACAGCCTCCTGGGGCCCCTTCTTTCCTGGAGAAGGCACTTTTCCTGTGATGCCAGGTTCCTAGTTCCCGCATCTTCTGCCACTTCTGCAGGAGCCACCCGAGGCCCTGAGGGGCCCTTTCAGAACCTTGGGTCTAAAGTCATTTCTTATGCCCCGGGTTATCACCTTCAGTAGAAAGTTGGTGGTAGCTACAACAGCAGCGAGCACTCAGGCCAGTCTGTAAAATACACAAAATTCCTTTCCTGAAGATATACAGATTTCCCAGGGTACAGTTGTGTCAGGACTGCACTTCTAGTCCAGGAGATTCTTACAATCTCACTAGACTGTGAATTTCTAAAGGGCAAGGACTGTCTCCTTCATTATTCTAGTGCCTAACAGGGCATAGCAAAGAAGGTGCTCAACAAAGACTCTTACTGATTAAAGGGGCTTGATTAGCTCTGTCAGCAAATTCTGCCTCCAAAAGTCCTCTGTTTGGCTTCCGGAGAATATTTCCCTTCTGTGTGTCACTCCCCAGTCCCACCCTCAGTCACAGATTTCTGGTCCCTGAACCCTGGATTTCCAGGTGTCATTCCAAGGTCAGGTGGAACCAAGGGCTCCATGATCTTCTCCCCCTGGTGTTACTCCTGTGATTTTGTTATGTTTGGTGGCAAAAGGAATTCTGCAGATGCCATTAAGGTTACTAATCAGAGATGATCTGCACGGGCCTAACCTAATCACATGAGCCTTTTAAAAGCAGGGAGTTTTCTCTGGCTTGTTACAGAAGGGAAGTTGAAAGATTCTAAATGTGAGAGGGATTCAACAAGAGAAAGCTTCTCCATGGCTGACTTCACCATGAAAGGGGCAATGGGACAAGAACTTGAGAAGCTGAGGGTAGTCCTTGTGGAGACAATAGGGACTTCAGTCCTACAACCACAGCAATTGAATTCTGCCAACAACCTGAACAAGCTTGGAAGAAGGTTCTTCTGCAAAGCCTCCAGGTAAGAGCCCAGCCTGACCGACACCTTGAATTCAGCCCTCTGAGACCCTAAGCAGAGAACCCAGTTGAGCCTGCCCAGCCTTCAGACCTACAGAACTGTGAGGTAGTAAAAGGGTATTATTTTAAGCTGCTAAATTTGCAGTAATTTGCTATACAGTAATAGGAAATAAATGCAGCAGCCCTCTGGGCCCTTCTGTAGCAGTACCCTCCTTGTCTTCTGGACTTCAATCAGTTCTCTACTGGAAGAGATAAAGAATGATCATTAGTAGGCACAAAATAACAACAGCTATGGTGACCACTGCTGTCCTTGTTCACTGACCAATTATCCAACTGCTTCACTCTCTCTGGTTTGTGCTTCCCTCCCCAAACCCACACATCCTTTACAGCTTCCTCTCTGTTCTTTCTCTGGGTGGGCTTTGGCAATTTATGGTAAAAGCCTCTGTCCTTGAGCTATATCCTTTATGCTCCCAGGACCCACTTGGCTTCAACATAAGCAAGTAGAAACATAAATAACAACAAATGTATGTGTAGATCCTGCAGAACATCTATGGTCAGGTCTGGGGCAATAAATGGGTGCCTTTAAGAGTCAGATCTGATTTGAACAGAAATAAGTCAAATTAAGATCTCTGATAGGCCAGGTGCAGTGGCTCACGCCTGTAATCCCAGCACTTTGGGAGGCCGAGGAGGATGGATCACCTGAGGTCAGGAGTCCGAGACCAGTCTGACCAATATGGTGAAACCCCATTTCTAATAAAAATACAAAAATTAGCTGGGTGTGGTGCCATATGCCTGTAGTTCCAGCTACTTGGGAGGCTGAGGCAGGAGAATCACCTGAACCCGGGAGGCAAGGGTTGCAGTGAGCTGAGATTGCGCCACTGTACTCCAGCCTGGGCAACAGAGTGAGAGCAAGACTCAAAAAAACGAAAAACTAAAAACAAAAAACAAAAACAAAACAAAACAAAAAACATCTCTGATCTACAACTAAGGGCCGGACACAGTGGCTTACACCTGTAATCTCAACACTTTGACAGGCTGAGGCGGGTGGATCACTTGAGGTCAGGAGTTCAAGACCAGCCTGGCCAACATGGTAAATCCTCGTCTCTACTAAAAATACAAAAAAATTGGCTGGGCATGGCAGCACATACCTGTGGTCCCAGCTACTCAGTCAGCTGAGGCAGGAGAATCACTTGAACCCAGGTGGCAGAGGGTGCAGTGAGCCAAGATCGCACCACTGCACTCCAGCCTGGGCGACAGAGCGAGACTCTGTCCCCCTGCGCCGCCCCCTCAAAGAAAGATCTCTGATATACAACTAAGATCTCTGTAGATCTCTGATATACAACTAAGACTGCACAGGCTTGAGCATCTGGGGCTGAGACAGCTGCAATTTTGGATACTCTTCGTGATATCTGAGATAAAAATCCTACATCTAAGATACATATCTGAGATAAAAATTCCCATTTGTAAGGTTCAGGGCTTTACCCAAACTACACGGTGCTCAGCAGAATGGCCATCTAGAATCTTGCACTGTTGGCATTTCATTTCTCCTTTCAGAAACCCCACTTTCCTTGGGTTTAAATGGAAAGAACCCATCGAATAAAGCTCTTATTTTTAAGAGAGAAGGGACATGCTTTTCAAGGGCCTTGCTCAATCTCCTATCATAACTAATCCTCCCTTTCTCCCTAAGCAACCTTGCTCAATCCTCCTTTTAGGACTAACTTTATTCTGTTTTGCATTGTAAGTAGTTGTTTATAGATGTCCCCTCCCACCCTTGCCCTGGCCCTCTCTGGCTCCTTAGGGGCAGGGGCCATGTCCCGTTGATCTTTACACTTCCCTGGGGCCTGCACAGTGAGCACTGAATACCTGTTGAAGGGGTTTAATTTCTGCATGGAGTTAGATTTATAGTGGAGATTTCCTTTGCTGTTAGGTTTCAGGTAGGTGCTTAAGACCCCTTGATCCAGGGAGAAAAGGACCAGGCGGCAGCTGCCGCTTAGTCTGCTTCTGAAATCTCCCCACAGGAGTAAGGAAGGGGCTGCTGGGAGGTGATGGTCCTATCAGCCTGAGCAGGTTGAAAGAAGGGGCAGGGGAAGGAAGCTCTGAGGGTCAATCTCACTTTCCATCCCTCAGCCAGCAGCAAGCAGGACTGCTTCTCAAATTTGATCTTTTCTCTGCTTTGGCAAAGACCAAGTGCATTCCCTGTACGTGAAACAATGCAGTTGCTGTTTCCAGGCAGACAAAAAGAGTGGGTGGGAAAATGTGAGGAAAGCCTTTTTCGTGACTTATTTTTTAAAAAATGTATGTTGTGAGAAAAGTCATGAAGATAAAATATGCAGTAAATTCTGAATCATAAAGGAAAAACATTTCCCACTGTCCTCTAAAATCTACTATATTTAGTTATTTATTCAATCACTCAGCACACTTCAAATGTGCCCTGATTAGGTGATGCTTCCCTTTGGGAGATTTGTGTATGTGCTTGTCTTCTAGACTGGAGGGTCTCCAGGGCTGGGACCTTCCACAGTTCCTCTTCATATCCCTAATGCCTAGCACAGTGCCTGTGACAGCAAGAGCTCAGGAGACAGCAGAACCACAGAGACTGAAGAGGCCACAGAAGTAGAGAGGAAAAAGGCAGAGCCAAGGGGCCCGGGAGGCCAAATGCTTCAGGGTGACGAACACTGGCAAATGGCACAGAAGGGCCAAGTCGGCTCATCCTGAAAAGAAGCCAAGGGATTCAGAAAGCCCAGTGGTCACCTGTAGGGGGCTGCTATGGTTTGTGCCTCCAAAATTCATATGTTGGAACCCCCAAGGTGATGCTATTAAGAGGCAGGGCCATTGGGAAGTGATTAGACCCTGGGGGCTCCACCCTCATGGACAGAATTAGTGCCTTTATCAAAGAACCTGAGGAAAAGAGTTCTTCCCTTTTCCCCTTTTGTCCCTTCTGCCACGTGAGGACTCACTGTCTCTCTCCTCTGGAAGATGCAGCCACAAGGCGCCATCCTGGAAGCAGAAAGGAGCCCTCACCAGACACCAAATCTGCCAGCACCTCAGTCTTAGACTTCCCAGCCTCCAGAACTGTGAGAAATAAACTTCCATTATTTATAAATTACCCAGTCTGTGGTATTTTGTCATAGCAGTAGCAATGGAGTTAGGGGTATTTAGGAAAGAAGGCTGATTGCAGTTGGGTCAAAAGTAAATGGAAGGAACGTTCACCGATACCTACAAATAAACATGTTTTAAAAATGCATCTAAATGTGGCCAACAGGGTGAGACCCGGTCTCTACTAAAAATACAAAAATTAGCTGGGTGTGGTGGTGGACGCCTATAGTCCCAGCTACTCGGGAGGCTGAGGCAGGAGAATTGCTTGAACCTGGGAGGTGGAGGTTGCAGTGAGTCGAAATTGCACCACTGCACTCCAGCCTGGGCAACAGAGCAAGACTCCATCCCAAAAAAGAAAAAAAAATCATCTAAATATACACTGTTACATGACTGGCTAAATAAACCATAGAATACCACGCAGCAGTTAAAAGAATAAAGTAGACCTTTATCAGGGTTTCTCAGCCTTGGCATTATTGACATTTCAGGTGGAAAACTCTTTGTCATAGGGCTGTTTTGTGCATTGTGGGATGTTTAGTACATCCCTGACCTCTACCTACTAGATGCCAATAGCACTCCCCACTCAGGTCGTGACCACCAAAAATGTCTGCAAAAATCGCCAAATCTCCCCTGGAGGGCTCACTAGCCCCTGGTTGAAAACCACTGATTTATACTCACTGATCTGGAAAGATCTCCAAGACAGATCATTGAGAGAAAAAAGTATGTGGCAAAACCCCGCCCCCCGACAACATTTTATATGATACCATCTATGTAAAAAAAAAAGTATTGTACACACCACAGCTCCATAAATCCATACTGTATACATAAGCGCATCTAAAGTGGTCTGTAAAGTCAAAACTGTTAGCAGTGGTCACCTCTGTGGAGGAGGACAGGGAATAGGGGTCAGAGTGAATTTTGGTTTTATTTATTTATTTATTTGAGATGGAGTTTTGCCCTTATCACACAGGATAGAGTGCAATGGAGCAATCTCAGCTCACTGCAACCTCTGCCTCCTGGGTTCTGATTCTCCTGCCTCAGCCTCCCGAGTAGCTGGGATTACAGGCACCCACCATCACACCCAATTTTTTTGTATTTTGAGTAGAGACGGAGTTTCACCATGTCGGCCAGGCTGGTCTCGAACTCCTGACCTCAGATGATCCACCCACCTCAGCCTCCCAAAGTGCTGGGATTACAGGCATGAGCTACTGCGCTGGGCCAGTTTTGGTTTTATTTGTATGGCTGTGTTTAAACAAATAATGAAAATGGAAATGTATTTGGTGTTAAAATTAGAAAATGAATGGAAATTGAAGATATGGAGAAAGCACATGCAAACTACTTCTGACAAGGTTTAGTGGTGAGAGTGAGGCAGAATTCAAGGAAGGAATTTTTAGAATGTGGGAAAATGGAGCACTGCTAAATTCAGTCAAGTTACAATTTGGTATAAAGCACCATGAGGAGGGGGTGCACGTCTTCTAGAATGCTTCTACTTATTAGCTCAAGATTTCAATAATGCTTTGCCAGCAATGACTTTCCCACTAGAGTTAAATATGCATGAAATGACAGAATTCCTCTTTCTGTTTTTCTACCACGTTTCTTTAATTTGTGTTTCTTTGGTGTGTGTACAGCTTTCTCTAACTAAAGTGCTGATGCCATTGTGGAAACTGTCACTCTTCAGAGTTGGAAAGACCCAAGTATAAAGGCTGACGCTGACTTGTTGGGTCTGCCACGGCCGGGGATACTGCAAGAGTGTATTTGTTTTTCATTAATTTGTTTGTCATTTTTCTCCATGATCTATGGAACATTTGTTTCCCCTGAAGCAAAAAGACCTGAAATGTCAAAGGTTTTTTTCTTGGTGTCTGCTAGGGTAATGAACTGTTGAGAAAAAGAGATTTTTCTTATATGCTATTTTATTGTAGAAAGAGACATTTTGTGACCTTTTGCTGTTTTACAGTGATAATGAATTTTCTGACAGACTTGGAAACTTTGGGCTTCTATGTTAAAATAATACAGTTTGAGGAATAACACTGACCTGGACTTTTGGAGAATTAATCAAATACAGATTTTGGAAAATTGATGAGTTTGGTCTTTAGCAAGACACTCTAGTTTATTACTGTCATCAAGGTGGTACACAGATTTATACCACACAAAAACGTCCAACAATTAACTACAGACTCAAGTCCCTCAACAGAGACTTTGACACTCTTGGTGGTGGGAGGTTTAGGCCCAGGAGACTTTCAGCCTGATCAGTGTTGCTTTGTGGCATTTTTTTCTTTGTTCTTTTTCAAAAATTTAGTTGCAAAAGTAACAGGTATACCGAATTGAATGAAAAGGATACTAAAAATTATCCATAATCTCACCCTGTAAAGCTAACTGACCATTATAACATTTTGGTATATTTCTTCTAATCCTGTTTTTTTTGTCTTGATTGTTTTGTTTTGTTTTGTTTTTGAGATGGAGTCTCGCTCTGTTGCCCAGGCTGGAGTGCAGTGGCGTGATCTCGGCCCACTGCAAACTCCGCCTCCTCTTGAGTTCACACCATTCTCCTGCCTCAGCCTCCCGAGTAGCTGGGACTACAGGTGCACGCCACCACGCCCAGCTAATTTTTGTATTTTTAGTAGAGATGGGGTTTCACCACGTTGGCCAGGATGGTACCTATCTCTTGACCTCGTGATCCACCAGCTTCGGCCTCCCAAAGTGCTGGGATTACAGGCATAAACCACCGTGCTCGGCCTCTAATCCTGTTCTAATGTCTGTATTATTTTTACACAACTGAGATAGTGAATACAAAATTTTATTATTTTGTGGTTTTTCCTTTCAAATATTGCATATAATGTTTTGTTTCTAATCTCAAAACACTTTAAAGGAAAACTGTAGGAACATTAATCAATTCTACCATTGTCTCTACGAATGTGATGATTAGATCCATTTTTCACATGCTCTGAAATTGTAGGTGTGTTTATGCTTTTATTTTTGAGAGGTGAGAAAACAGGCTCAGTGAGTCCAGGAGGCAGGCCAAGCTCACATAATGATGACACTGGGCAAGATGCTCTGTGTCCCTTGGAGGCAGAGTAACTGACCAATGGCTGTCCCAGTGACTACTTTGACTACCCAAACAAATGCATGGTGTGTAATACCAGGCCACAGAAATCTCTCAGCCATTTAAGAGGCATGAGCATGGGGAAGTTTCCTCTTTTGCACACAGTAGTGGCACTGTTAATCACCTAGTTTCTCTACTAAGACTGTTTCTGGGGGCCTTTTTGGGGTTTGCCTACACCCATCCACAGTACTTCCGCAAGATCAGAGGAAGTACTTGAAAGAAGTCAGAACCCATAGCCTAAGTGGGTTTCCCTAAGAATGTTCATAGGAGAAGTCTGCTACCTGATTCTTGATTTCCAGGGACCTTCTTCCAGGGTGGTGGATACTCAGCACCTTGCCATGTTTTAGAAGCTTGGGTTTTCTTTCTGAATGTTCACATAATGAGAAAACCAGGAACAAAAGGAAAGGAGAACTAGGTTCTGAGATGAGCTCTAAATCTTCATGTCTTGCTGGCTTGAATATATCTTAAACTTTTTTCAGCAAATGCATCATGTTACTCTAGGATCAGAAAACATTTTGGCATTTGGATAATCTGAAAGATAATGTAAATTGCTACACAACTAGCTTAAATAGAAATTTGGGGGAAGAGATTATAAACACTTATAATTTGGATATCTGTTTCCTCCAAATCTCATGTTGAAATGTGATCCCCAATGTTGGAGGGGGGGCACAGTGGGACGTGTTTGGGCCATGGGGGCAGATCTCTCATAAATGGCTTGATGCCCTCTTTGAGTCTTGTTCTGTTCATGTTTTAAAGAGCTGTTCTTTAAAAGAGCCTGGCATCTCTCTTGCTGCCACTCTTGCCATGTGCACACCTGCTCTCCCTTTGCCTTCTGTCTGAGGCCTCATCATAAGCTGAGCAGATGCGGGTGCCACGCTTGTACAGAATCACGAGTGGAATAAACCTCTTTTAAATTACCCAGTCTCGGGTATTCCTTTATAGCAACGCAAAACAGACTAATACAATTTATAAAACAGTTCTGAAATTCAAGGTCTTACATCTCTGTCTTTAATTGGATATCTTAGAAAAAATATTTAGTCTTACATACTCATGCAAATATTTTAAATTATAAAGATTGAGCTTCAAATGAGGTGAAAGTCCTCTAGACTAGGGGCTCAATATTCAAATTGTAGTCAGAGACCCAGCAGCACTGGCACCACTCAGGAGTGTGCTAGAAATGCTAAATGTGGGCCCCGCCCCAGCCCGACTGAATCAGGTAATTCGTGTGCACATTCAGGCATGAAAGGCACTGCGTTAAGTGTAGGGTGGTAGACCAGATGTGTGGAATGCCAATGTTTTCACCTAGCATTCCCAGGTGGGTTCCTAGGCTATGCAGGAAAGCTATCAGACCTGTTCACAGCCTGCTCTTTTCTTCCCCATTAATAGCCTAATTTCTGGTATTATCTTTTCATCGTGACTTTACTAATCAGCAGAATCTGCCCCCAACTGCTGAGAGAGACAGTAGCTCATAACTATCTGTGATTTTCTGAAATAGATGATTGTCTTCCTGGTTTTCAGTCAGGTTAAGATAGGCAGAAAATAAGATGGCTGGTTTAAAATCATTTTAGCAGCTGCACTGGTAATATACTGCATTTTGACAGATGTGGTTAGTAACTCTAAGGAGTGCATTTTTCTCTCACTTGCTTACTTTGGTTTCTAGAAGTAAAACAGCCTATGGGCAATATAAGTTTTCGAAAGTATTCAAAAGTAGGCCTGGGGTCAGGAATGTGTTTGGTTTAGCAGTTAGGAGAATTTAAACTCAAATCCAGTTGGTTTTCAATTCAGCGTAATCACCAAAACCTGATAAAGTGCCACCAAGTTAAAGCAAGCAGATACTGCACAATGGAAGGGTTGATGTCATCCTTGGAGCTGCCAAACCATCAACAATCTGGAAAGCGATTTAAAAGGGAAAATGTAAAATACGACAAATGTAGTTCTTAGCTTTGCTTATATGTACTTCCAAGTGTCCGTGATTTATGTGCATCTTTTTCCTTTCTTTTCTAGACTGGTTTTCACTGTCATTATTTTCATTTAAAAAATGTTTATTCATTTCAACTCACTGCAGGGTAAATGCTGCTCTTTATAATTTGTGGAAAGACTAAGAAAAAAATCCCATATACATTTGAAAATATGCTTACAATTAGAAAAAGGGAAAGGTTTAGATTCCTTTTCAGTCTCTAACATTTGTTTTTTAAAACATTAGTTGTTAACAATTAGAAATCATGTACTATATTCTAACTTGTCCAAAAAATAACCCAGATCCAATCTTCAACTTTCTTTAAGTAAAGTGTATTTATGTCACAAATCATTCTTATATCTCAGTCAAAAGACAAGGGAAGGTAGTACTTAGGCTGACTTTCTCATTCCTCTTTTATTATTTTTTTCTTTTCTGAGAAAGAAGCTAAAAGTCAGCTATAAGCACTGAACTATTTTTTTGGAAGGAGTTTTTACAAAATGATGTAAAAGAAAGGATCTGAAATGAATATAAATAGTTCAAATACCCATGACTTCCTGTTTAAATCATTTTAAATTTATAGTAATGTCAGTCTCAAGTAAACTTGAGTCTCTTAAACTTGCCATCGATTAAGCCAAATCTAAGCTTTCTTACATCTCACTTTACAAACAAGCATTAGCTATTACAATCAAGTACCTCTGACATCTATCCAGTCTTTTCCATGGATCTTTTTTAAAGGTTAACAAAGTTAACCCCATATCTTTCCTTTTTCTTTTCTTTTTTTCTTTTTTTTAGACGAAGTCTCGCTCTGTTGCCCAGGCTGAAATGCAATGGCACGATCTTGGCTTACCTCAACCTCTGACTCCTGGGTGCCAGTGATTCTCCTGCCTTAGTCTCCCAAGTAGCTGGGACTACAGGTGTGCGCCACCATGCCTGGCTACTTTTTGTATTTTCAGTAGAGATGGGGTTTCACCATTTTGGGCAGGCTGGTTTCGAACTCATGACCTTGTGATCTGCTTGCCTCGGCCTCCCAAAGTGCTGGGATTACAGGCGGGAGCCACCATGCCTGGCCCCTTTTTTCATTTTTTCTTTAAGAAAAGACATTTATTCAACAACTACTTATTGTGCTACTGTTCTAGATGTTTGGGTATAGAAAAGAATGCAAAAGACTAAATTGTCTGCCCTCGTGGAACTTGTATTTTAATGGAGAGAGGAGGATGATAAATAAATATTTAAAAAATAATTGTGCCAGATGATGATAAAGAAAAGGCAGGTATTGGGGGCAGGGGGTAGCTACACAGTGCCTAGAACACACTGCATTGTCAACAATGGTTAGTTTCTTTTCTTTATTGCTCTCCATGTGATTTCTCTCAACTCCTTTTAAGTATTATTATAATACTTATAATAATAAGTATTCATATATACTTAATCGTGTATATTCTCTGGTTCAAAACTGCTTCTGTGAAGGCATTTAGGAAAGACGACAAATAGCACAGGTGTTACCCCTCACATTTTAAAGGAAGACGCTAAAGCTGACTGCAAGCTCCTTTGCTGGGAAAACAGTATGATGCCCCCAAAATAAGTGAGAGAGATACTAACAGACTTCTACAAACATTCCAAACTTGAAAATAAGGGCAGGTTACAGGGCAGGATGGAAGCCTCCAAGAGGGAACCTCTTTGGCTGCCATGGGTCAGGAGCATTAGGAATCACCTATGACAGGAAACCCCAGAGCATCCCCGGCATACCAGAGGGAAAGGGCACCTACAGGGGGTTCATCCTAATAGGGGCACAGCCAGCTGCATACCTAGAACAGAGTCCAGATAGTGACAAGAGACTGTAAACCTGGCCCCAGATCAATGGCTCCATCAAATAGAGCCCACCTAGACATGATTCTCTCTTTCTAGGATAGCCCACTATACCAGTCACTTCTCATCCATAGACCACTAAACTAGTTATAAATATCTCACATAAACTACTCCTCCTGCCTTTTTTTGGAGACAGAGTCTTGCTCTGTCCCCCAGGCTGGAGTGCAGTGGTGCACTCTCAGCTCACTGCAACCTCTGCCTCCCCGGTTCAAGCGATCCTCCCACCTTAGCCTCCCTAGTAGCTGGGACTACAGGTGTGTGCCACCATGCCTGGCTACTTTTTTGTATTTTTTAGTAAAGATGGGGTTTTGCCATGTTGGCCAGGCTGGTCTTGAGCTCCTGGCCTCATGCAATCCACCCACCTCAGCCTCCCAAAGTGCTGGGATTACAAGCATGAGCCACTGTGCCCAGCCCCTCCTGCCTTTATACTTGAGATTATTCTAACACTTTGCTGAGATGGACTCCAAGGATAATCCAGCTACATAATTTTTAGTAAAAACCAGCCTACAAAGGAAAATGTATACCTTACCCATATGATTGAATCAGGCCCACCCAGGACTTCCTCTTGACTGAGGCACTTAAGGATTTGGGACTTGGATTACATCTATCAAATCCTTTCAGGCAGTGCCTAAACCAGCCTTTGTTTGGGTAATTGGGAGAGAAACTGCTAGACTTTGACTAGGGCTGTCATTCCAAAGAATTCTGGGACCCACAGTCCTAAGTGCAAAACAAGAGTCTCTACAAATAAACTCCCACAATTTCTGAATTTTTTTTTTTTTTTTACTTCACCGAGAGTTTCCTGTGAAACAGGAAGTGCTGAAACCTCAGCATCTATATAACCACCTGTGGAATTAGCAGATTTTTCTTTATTCTGGGATTAAAATAGTGCAGACACAAAGGGACTTTCCTGTGGACAACAGCAATAGCTGTTTTAAAAATTCTACAAACTAAAAATAGGAGGGAGTTTTCTTATACTGATAAAGAGTATTAAAAAATCTGCAACCAATATCACACTGAACGGTGAAATGTTGAAAGCTCTCCCTAAATAGAAATAGAAAAAGCCCACCAAAATACTAACAATGCTTATTTCTGGGTTACAGAATAATAGGTTTAGGGTGATTTTTTTCCTGCACTCCAGCCTGGGCGACAGAGCGAGACTCCGTCTCAAAAAAAAAAAAAAAAAAAAAAAGAAATTTTGAGCTTTTCTGTATTTTTAAAAATTTCTTGCACCACTCCCCCATCTATTATTTGTATAAAAGCAAACAGGGAGCTTCCCTGTTGTATCCAGGATGAAATCCCATCTCCTTAGTGGGCCATACTGTCCTTGTTTAGCTTTCCCACCTCTTCTTTCATGCCTCCCCTTTGTCCCCCAGATAGGCTCACGCACCTTTTGCTCACAGCCTTTTCTATTTCCTGTGATGGTCTTTTCCACCCAGGAACTCTTTGAGGTTCAGCGCAGGTGAAAGAGGGTCTGAGTGGTTTAGCTCTCCTTCACTCTCATAGCAACTATCAGACTCTGTGGAAATGATCTGACAATTAAGTACAGCTTGCAATGTCTCTACCACCATAGCTTTCAAATGTTATTTGATTTTCTTTTAACTTTTTGTATGTTCTAGTTCTCTCCAACTAGGTTATAAGTGACTTGTTGTATTTTTCATAAAGTCTAGGGCAACAGAGCAGGTATTTGTGGTAGCAGAATAATGGCCCTCTAAAGATGTCCCTGTCCCAATCCTCAGGACCTGTGAATATGTTAGGTTACACGGCAAAGGGGCATTCAGGTTGCAGATGGAATTAAGATGGCTAATCAGCTGACTTTCAAATAGGGACGTGATTCTAGATTATTTATCCAGGTGGGCCCAATGTTATCACAAGAGTCCAGAAAAGTTGAAGAGGGAGGCAAAACAGGTCAGAGAAGATGAGACGATGGAAGCCAGGTTCAAAGAATGTGCCAGAAAAGGACTCAACCTTCCATTGCTGGCTTTGAAGATGGAGGAAGGAGGCCATGGGCCAAGGAATGTAGGCAGCCTCTAGGAGCAGAAAAAGGCAAGGAAATGGGTTCTCCCCTGCAGCCTTTGGAAGGGACTGCAGCCCTGCCAGTCGGTACCCTGGATTTAGTCCAGTGAGACCTGTGTCAGACTTCTGACCTATAGAACTGAAAATATCCAAAAAATATGAAAATAGAGTGATGGTTAAGTATCAGTTGTTTTAAGCCATTGAGTTCACGGTAATTTGTTTGATCAGTGATAGAAAACTAATAGTGTTAAATATTCTTTTCCTTCATTCACATTAAAATCAAGAAAGATAAAACCAAAGTTGTTGAAGTAATGGACAAATTTAAAGATATCCTTTTTGAGAACACCTTGCCTAATCACTCCCAAATGCTGTCACTTCTTCATTTGTCCTTACTGCTTATATTATATCACTTATCATTTGTTCTACTTTATTTTACAACTGCGTTAATATCCTTTCCGGGGCATATGTTTCCTTCTGATTCAAAAGACTCTTTAGAAGCAGGGGCCATGTACTCATTCCCTAGGTATTTGCTGCCAGAGGTAACAGACCTCAGTCTATAAATGCCTGATTACTAACATCTTACATTATGGGTTACTAAACAGGCCATTTAGTCTGTTTTCAACAACTTCCCAGAAATGTTTTGAAAAGTTTTATTTCAGCCTTATACACAAGCACCCTAAAACCCCTAAAAAAAATTCTGACAAGATCAATAAATATTAACAAAGTAGATTTACTTTGTAAATTTTAATTCCATTGGATATATTCCATAAAATTTTGTGAGGTTTTATGTTTTTACAGAATTTTATGGTAGACTCTTTCAAGAAAGGTGGATATATTTATCCTTACAGATGGTAAGACTGGGGAACTGAGGTAGGAGGATGACTGGTCCAGATTGGGAGAGGCAAAAAAGTGTCTGGACACCCTCAAATCTTTGCCAGACCTGGGGAGGCTCCAGGGTGGAAGATGGAAGGCGCAGAGCCACTGGACCTGAGAGGGACTGTTTGGAAGTTAGACTGCTTTTGTGTTGAAATTCAAAATCAGCATAGAACCTTTAATCAACTATAATTAACAGGCTACACTTGGAAGCTATGGCTAAAATTTCTAGGCTGTACCAGAATTAAAGAAAAGTAAGTAAATAAATAAATGGTCAGTTGGAAATGAGACAGTTTGGCATAAAAGTGACCCTGGGGAAAAAATATAAAAGCTGATGTGCAAATGGAGTTACGGGCCACTAACCACGTTAACCACGTGGTGCTGTAGAGAAGGGCTCTGGTGAGGCAGCTGGCCCTTGGTCAAATGGCCTAACTCCAGATGCAGGGCCAGGTCAAGCCCTTCAGGTCAGCTTCTGTGATCTGGCTCAGAGAAGCCCTAGAAAACGTTGCTCACCCTGATTTCTCCAAACATAAGATTGGGGCAGTGGGATTTGCCATTTCTGCGTAGCCTAGGCCAGTGGTGAGAGTTAATTAGTGTTTTTAAAGTGCTGTGGATTTGGTTTGTTTTATGTATTTTCTCGGGATGAAAGCCAGGATGCCAGCACCAAGTGTTAACAGTGAAGGTTTCATGCGTGTTCCTTGAGATGTGCTGTGTGAAGTGGGGTGGAGGGGATACGAGGCTTGTGGGATCGCCTTTGGCATCAAAAAGGCCACATTTCCAAACAGACTTTAGTGCTCCCCAAAGCGGAGGGGGCAGACTAGAAGCCTTTGAAAATTTAAAAGGAGAAAGCTATCTGTGTTTTGGCTCTGTGATTGAGGGCATGTAGCAACCCACACCAAGGAAAATTTGACGAGCTGCTAAAGACAAATATTGGCAGCTAGAGACGACACAAAATTCTAACTGCTCTGACCTAGTACAGGCAGGCACGGAAGCAGCAACTCCCACTCTGTAAGAACCCCGCAGATTTCAGATATTCCAGGCTCGCCGGAACCCTCCTTGGAGCTGGTTTTCACAAATAAAGCTTTATGGCTTTATTCCTGATTAAGGAAGTCATATGTGCTCATAATTCAAAACTAAAATTGGAGAAATACATAAAGGGAAAAGTGCAACTTTCCCACCCTGCCCCAATCCTAGCAGCCAGAATGTAATTGTTGTTCACTGTGGTTTGGACATATTTACAGGAGATATTGTTATAATCGTTCCCAACTTATAGGTGATGAAACAGATGGCTGGAAGAACTCACCCACAGGCTCACAGGAAATAAGTCAGAGCTGGTATTGCATAAAACCCAGGGCTTTCTGGCACCCCCAAACTCTACCTGTTTTACTAGGTGACACTGCCCACCCCACACTCGGCTCCCTCATCCCCACAGCACCCTCCAGTGGAGTGACTACAAGTCACTGGCAGGGCTTCCACAACTAGCTCTACAAGCAGAAGCTACCACCATCCGCAGAGTCGGATTACATGTGAATCCAGCAAGGCTAATGTCACTACTCGACCCATTTTTCCAGCCTCCTTTAAATGAATCATGTCCCATCAACATGCTATTATATAGGTGAGATGATTGTAACTCAGATCTGGGTGCCCTTCTCCCACAAGACAAGTGTAGGACACATAGCGATGAGACCTGCGAAATCAGGAGGACATGACGTACATGCTGGGTCTGAACAGCCCTGAGTTCCAGCTCTGATATTTAACAGCATGCATGACCTGGTGCCTCAGTTTCTTCACCTGGATTATAAAGAGTGCATAAACTGCCAACGGGCTCTTAGCCTCTGGCATTCTATGTAATGTTGAGCAATCTGTAGCAGGATGAGCCCCATGCATTCCCCCTAACTCTTTTAATTCTGCTTAATATCTAATTTCAGGCTGAAAGAAAGATGCCTCTGTGTCACTACTTCTCTAATATGCCCAAAAAGAAATAAAAATGCCTTGAAAATGATATATGAAATTATTGTTGTTCTCACTAGATTGATTCTAATCAAATCAGCTAATGATAAATTATTCATTTATTAGCACATATTCTTTCAATATGTATTTATCTTTTATACATAAGATACGGAGAGAACTATACACATGAAGTCTTGCTCTCCTTATAGCTCCGGATGGGGAAAACACGTGAATATAAATACTGCACTATAAGGCAGCAAGAGCTCACTGTCCTGGGAAGCTCCAGAGAAACTCAAGGGATTCAAGTTCAAAAGAATCAGAGAGGGCTTCATGCAGGAGTAGGAATGTGCACTGAACTCTACAGAAGGGGTGGGGCAACAAGGGAGATAAACAGGACTGAAGGAGGGCATTGCAATGGTGCTGAATGGTGGACATTGTAGGACGGCTTGCTGGTGGACAGCTGGGAGCCACCGACAGCCTTCCAGCAGGGTGGGGAGAGGCTGTGTCCATGCCCTCTTCCAGACTCTTCTAGACTGGGTTTTAGCCAGACCTTTAGGTTTGGCTTTAGCCTAACTGATCTCGAGTATTTACAGCAGTACCTCATGCATCCCAGGCCATCATCATTTATTTATTTACAGAATAAATAATCTTGGAAATGGTAACATAATACTGGAAAATGGCTTTGAATGTCGCTCTGAGGAGGAAACAGGGAGCAGCTCCAGGCATTCCAACCTGGATGACTCTTGGATCTCAAGCATGGATTTGGCAATTGCACCACAGAAAATGTGTGTGTAAGAGAGGAGAGGGTGGGAAGAAGGCTGTTCTTTCACCCTATAATCATGAGCAGAAATAACATCTCATTAGAAACTTTAAAGAGAAGAGGGCCTTTAAATGAAATAGTAACAAAGCTGTACAGAATCACTTTGAAGAGCTGGCCTTTGGTGGTGTGGAAAATGCTAACATCTGTCACTGCCCTTCATCTATAATCAAGCTTCTCCCAGCAGAATCTCTGTGTCTCCTGTGTGTGCGTACACGTTAAATACATACACCTGTGTTACATGATGGGCTGTGTCAGTGTTCTGGCCATCACAGAATGCCACGTCTGACTTCCAGAGGGAGTCGTGGTCTCAGATGGGGCAGGACCATTACTGCAGAACAGCCAAGATCAAGCCCGGCACCTGCAGCATAGGTGTATATGTTTTTCCTCAGGCAAAATAATGCATGGGAAACGGTTCTCCTTGTGGTCTGAGTCATGCTTGCTGGGACCTTGGGGGAGTGTGGAATTTGGGGCTGGAGCTCCCCTTGGAACCATGGAGAGCTGAATTCAGACCTGTGGGACCTCACGCCTACCCTGGGATTATGGCTGTTCCCCACCACTTCAGAGGTTCCAGGCTTTCTCATGAATCAGTTTCAGTGATGCTATTCCCCCAGGCTCTCTCACGGGTTTCTTACACGGACCACTTTGTGCTGCTGCACAAAGATGGATCAGCCTACTACAAAGAAATATTTTACCGACATGGGGGAATAAATAATTCTCAGGAATTTTCTCAGAAGGGAACAAAGGAAAAGAGAAGGGTACTAGCTGAACAGAGACCAAAGCACTTCCAAGGTTACTTCAGAACAAGACCTTCAAAAATGAATAAAAAGTCTCCTCAAAGCACACAGGAAAGCAATTACATCCCACACGTCTGACACTGGTCATGAAGCTGGAAGGCAGGGGAGGGAGGAAGGGGACAAAAGTGGAGCCAGGGTTGGGGCACTGAGATAACCAGTGACTGATGAAACATTCGGAGGGAACATCCCAGAAAACAGGAGCAGAACCGAACTCAGAACAGCAAGAAGAGGCAGAGCCCCAGACTCAGAGGGAAGTCAGGCCGAGCCAGGCCAGAGGCAAAGGCTTTATAAATCTCTGTTTGTCTACTGAGGAGGTCTGGAGAAAGGGATAAAGATGGGCAGGGAAATCCCACATCATCTTTTCTGGTCGGTCTTTTCAATGCAGGGAGCGATGGGGGTGGGCACTTAGAAGCTGAATGAATAGTTTCAAACATCTGTATATAATGTCAATTACAACTTAATAAGTGACTTGTAGCTTCTAAGTTATTTTTACTTAGGCACAAAAGGTAGGTTTGGGGTTTAAAAGGAGTGTAAGCGGCCATCTGGAGGTACTTTTAGGCTCAGGAAAGGCTATAAGACAATAAAACAAGGACTTTGACAGGTTGATCTGTTTATCATTCATTAGCAGATATTTACTGATATTAACCCAACAACTTACTATAATGTTAGGTTCTGTGCTACGGAGCGCTTACTGTGCATATGGCAGTAAATGAAAAAGATAGAGACCCTATTCTTGTACAGTTTCTCTTCACTTTTGGAGGGAGGGAAAGTTGCATTTTATTTATTTTTTATATGTTTTAATTGTGGTAAAATACAAACAACATAAAATTTACCATCTTAACCATTTTTAATTGTATGGTCCAGTGGCATTAAATACATTCACGTTGTTGCGCTGTCATCATTATCATCCATTTCTACACCCACTCAAAAATCATGCCCCATTTTCCCCTCCCCACAACCCCGGACAACCACCATTCTATTTTCTGTCCCTATGAATCTGACTACTTTGGGTACCTTATGTAAGTGAAGTCATACGGTTTTTCCTTTTGTGACTTGCTTAGCATAATGTCCTTAAGGTTCATCCATGTTGTAGCACGTATTGGAATTTCTTTCACTGTTAGTGCTGGATAATATTTCATTGTGTGTGTGTGTGTACATATATACACACACACACACACACACACACATATATATATGTGCTCCACATTTTGTTTATTCATCCATTCACTGACGGACACTTGGGTTGCTACTACCTTTTGGCTATTCTGAGTAATGCTGAGTAATGCTGCTACAAACGTGAGTGTACAAATACCTGTTTAAGCCCCTGCTTTCAATTCTTTCAGGTATATACCCAGAAGTGCGATTGCTGGATCCTATGATAATTCTATTTTTAATATTTTGAGTAATCACACAATGTTATTGTCCATACAAGCTACACTATTTTGCTTTCCCATTGACAGTGAACAAGGGTTCCAATTTCTCTACATCCTCAACACTTCTTATTTTCCCTTCCTTCCCTCCCTGCCTCCCTCCCTCCCTCCCTCCCTCCCTTCCTTCCTTTTTCCACTATCTCTCCTTTTCTTTCTTTCTTTTATGTTTTAAACTGTAGTCATCCTCATCCTAATGGTGTAATTTATGTATGCATCCTTGAGACTTTATGCTTTACTGCAGAATGGTGAATCTCCTGCTCTGCGAGAGATTTGGTGACCCCTGGTGTGTGTGCATGTTTCTCTGTGAATGTGTACGTGTATCAATATTTTGTGCCAATCTTTGAGTATTTCTACTGTTAGTATCCAAGCCACAACCTACCATGGGTATGTGACCGTGAAAAAAGTTCTGACTCCATCAGCAGGATGGGCCTCTGGGCACCCCATAATTTGACTAGGGGAATGGGATGTGTGTTGGCAGGGGACAGGGGAGGTGTAGCTGCTGAAATCCAAGAAGCCAGCTTCTGGGGGCATGTGGTGCTAGGCAGAAGGCAGAAATCTCCTGGGAAGTGCCTAATGCCTATTCGTATGATTCAGAATCAGAGGAGACATTGGTCAACAAACCCCAGGATGACCCACTAAGGGAAAGAGGAGATAGAAAAGCAGATTGATACGGTGATGTTTTAGAACAGAGATCAGAAAGGTGGCCAGGATGTAGTAATAAGAAACTCATAAAATAATTCAAATTCCTCTAGTGCATATAACGTGTCTAGCATTTTCACTTGTGTTCATCTATTTATGACCATGCCTTTGGCAACATCACTGCTTATCAATGGACACACTACTTCTGGCAGGCAGAAAAAGGAGAGAAGCAGAGTAAGCAGATTTGCTCCTTTGAGGTCCCATTCATGTAGAGACCCACAGAACACTGAAGCCAGAGGGACCTTGCAGATCATTTAATTCCTTCTTTACTCCACAGGTGAGGAAACTGACGAAGTGGCTTTAGGGAAGGTGGAGGTGGAACGTTACCTTCTTCTCCCGCAGTAAGCACTAATGCTCTGAGAAGAGCAGGAGTGAGAAACCACACAAATGCTTCTGTGATAACACTGACTCCATTCTTAATCCTTAGTTTACACCTGAGATTGGCTGTTTGCTGATTTTACTCCACAAAAGCCTCTGTGCTCTATGAATATGATATCCAGACTTAGCTGTCCTCTAAGTACATGTTTTTTTAATAGCTGGATTTAATTTTTCCTCATGAATAAATTGCATAGAAAAGGAAATGGGCTTGTATCTTCATCCTAAAAAGGACCAGGCACCCAGAGATAGCTCTTCTTTTTTCTGCTTCTGCCTCTCAGTAGAGTGAAGTGAATATAAAAACTGGGCAGAAAAGGCCCATGGGATTGCCATGTGTGAGGAGGTGGGTGGCACCTTGCTACCTGCAGGCGCAGATAGCAGAGAACGCCCTGTGTGTATGAAGCAACAGTGAAGTGGTTCTACGTCCTTGCAAGAGCCGACAATGTCCTTCGTTATCTGCAGGAATCAGAGCAGGAGTCCCAAGCTGGCGAGGAAGCCAACATGAAGACCTGGGTGGGCTCCAGAGAGGGGAGAAAGAGCAGCAGAAGGCCAAAGAGGATCCCTAAATTTGGGGTCACAGTACTGGGTCTTATAAGTCCTCCACAGAATATGTAGGAAACTGAGTCCAAGAGAAGTAAATGTCCTTACAGTCTATGGGTGGCAAGATTAAGAAAATTTTCTATTCTAATTTCCACACTCTTACCAACTTTTACACTGAAGAAACCTTTTGCCTGTGCTGTTATTTTGCTAGGGTCCTTTAGGTAAGACAGGAGAAAGCACAGCAAGTTGCACCAAGAACCCTGGAGCACGCAGTGCTGTGGTGATAGTGTATTCGTCTGTCCTTGCATTGTTATGAAGAACTGCCTGAGACTGGGTATAAAGAAAAGAGGTTTAATTGGTTCAGGGTTCCATAGACTGTACAGGAATCATGGCTGGGGAGGCCTCAGGAACTTATAATCATGGCAGAAGGAGAAGGGGAGGCAGGCACGTCCTACATGGCTGGAGCAGGAGGAAGAGTGTGAAGCGGGAAGTGCTACACACTTTCAAACAACCAGATCTCATGAGAACTCACTCAATATCACCAGAACAGCAAGGGGGAAATCCACGCCCATGATCCAGTCACCTCCCGCTGGGCCCCTCCTCCAGCATTGGGGATACAATTCGAAATGAGATTTGGGTGGGACACAAATCCCAACCATATCACATAGGAGTATAGTTCCCAAGCTCCTACTTCAAATGCCAAACGACAATACAGCTTAGTGAGTGAGGGGTCTTAAGGTTTTTCATTTGTAGGTGGAATTTAATAGGTGAAGACATTTACAACCATTATAATGTGGGTGGCATATTCCACATATCCCCTAGACCTAGGTTATACTGGGCTTTGCAGTGCATTAAATTACTCAGAAAGTTTTAAAGCCATTCCTGCCTCCCTAGTATTCTCTTCCAGCCACCCTTAGAGATTTTGATATGACTGAAACGTATCTCTTAGGCGTACTGGGGTAGAGAAAAGTTTAGGAGTCATTGATGTAGCCTCACAGTAACTAGTCACAGCTTTGTGATCAGCTCAGCTGATCAACTTACTTTCTAGCACCTTCTAGAAGAGGTTTTTAGGCCAATAGAAATATAATGCAAGTCACATATGTAAGTTAATTAAAATTAAATTTTCTATTAGCCACATTAAGAAAGGAAGAGGAGACAAGTAAAACATTAACAATATATTTAATTCAATATATCCAAAGTATTATCCTTTCACCAAATAATAAATCTATAATATTGTAGGCATATAATACATAGGTGTACTAAGTCTTCAAAATCTGATGTGCATATTCTACTCACAGCACATCTCAATCCACAGTTAGCCACATTTTAATACCCAACAGCCACATGTGGCCTGTGGCTACCATACTGGACAGCACAAATCTAGACTGTTCTTACAGTCCTTAGGGCTCAAACCTTCCCCTTGCCTCTCTCAATGACATGGATTTACTCCGAAAGAAATAGAAATTTCTCCATGACGTAGCCATTCTTGCCTGTCTCAGGGCCCTTTCCTGTCCAGGTCTTAATGTGTCCGCTTGGTCTTTATTGCATCTCAACTCTCCAATTGTCTACTGAGTCATCAAGCAATCATTACTGAGTGCCTAGCAAGTGCCCAGTATTTGTGTTAACTGATGAGGATAAAAAAATACAAGAGACGCTGACTTCCAGGAGCTCTCAGCTTGGAAATGCAGGCACAAACACGAACACGTGAGGGATGGTATATGGGGACGCACGCACACAGGAAGGAGTGACTGCTTCTTCTGGGGCTCTGGAAAGCATTCACAGAGGGGGCATGGGGCCGGGTTTTTAAGGGATGAGAGAGACTGTAGAGAGGTAGGGAAAACGTGATTCAGGCATAGGGAAAAGCATATTCATGACAGTATGATGACCTGCATGCTTGGAGATGACAAGTGTCTAGGAGATGAGAACATGACAAGGAGTGCCTGGAGTGAGGCTGGCCGGGCAAGTGGGACCTGAGTGCCCGGTGACACATTTAGAACGACTGTGGGGTAATTCTCTGAGCAGGAATCTCTGAGCAAGAATATTTTGTGGCGAGCTATAATACAGTTTGGAAAAAACAAAGAAGTAAGGAGAGCCTGAACTAAGGGGTCAGCAGTATGTCCAAAAAGGAGCGGATGGGAGCCCCCCATATGAATAAGGGAATAGAAGGGCACTGTTTGCAAGATGAGCATTATGATGAAAGCTGGGCAAAGGGTCTAATTGCTAAGGCTTTCTATGCCCAAACTCACTATGCTGAGGGCATTCGGGCCACTCGCATGGTATTTATACAGGCCTATTACAGTCCATTGTGATCCAGAAGCACTACATGCATGCCTGCCTGCCCCGAAGGAAATGGTAGGGCTCTTTACAGGTTAATTTAGGCAGGAGGCAGGATCAAGTGGAATCACTTCCAGGACTGCGAGGAAAGTCACACCTGTGACACCCAGCAGGTGTTGGGCAGTACCCGACCGTCCCAATCAGATAATGTGGTTGCTCACACTACGCTGGAACCCAACTGTGGTTTATCGGACTGTGAGTTTTCTGGCAGGCGGCTCTGGAGCTCTCAGGTAAGAACAGGGCAGCAACGTGACATCTACAGTGAGAAGGAGCCTCAGAGATGCCATGAGTTCTTTTGTAAATGGGGAAGGCTGGGGCAGGAAGAGTTCAATGGCTTAAAGGCTAATAAGTGGCAGAGCAAGAATAGAATTCACCTTTCTTGTTTCATAAGCTGGTGTTCCTTTCACAGCACACTGCCCTCTGAGATGAGTGGAAGGTGTGTCCTGAAGAACTGTTTAGCTTTCTAGCAACTCAGGAAAAAAGAGAAAGCTAGGCTAGAGACACACTAAGTAATCAAACCACCTTGGTGGGCCAATGAGATTTAACCTAGTAGCAATGCACTGGTACTCACACGGCGAAGAGTCCACGAAGTTCGGGTCGATATTATGCAGCAGCTCCATTCTGGGGGATGGGCTTCCTTCACTGGAAAACAATTTTTAAGGGAATGTTAATTTCCTCTCTCTAATGGGCACGAGTTATTTTAACACTTCCCTTCCTTGTACTTATAGGAAATAACAAACCTGCCAGTTAACAACTCTGTCATGAATTTGGAGGTCTCCACAACCACGGCTGGTGCATCTTCAAGTAGTCATCATTTGTCTATGTGTCAAGCATACGATGATATTTTTAAAAAATGATTCTGGGACCCTTTGAAATAAATATTGTGGCCTTATTTAAACATGACCATTTTTTAATACCAGAGAAATGAGAACTCAAGTTACCTTATGTAGACTTCAGACTGAACACTTACAAGTAAATGAAGAAACTGCATCTGCCAAAGTGGTGGCACCAATATTACAGATGCAACATGCCTCTTAAAGAGTAACCTACATCAGAAAAATTAATGTCCTCCACGTCCAAATTTGCAACATGGATCTTAGATTTAATATAAATACATGAGAAATACCTAGATCTCTTTAAGGCTTTAAAAAAATGTGTACACACAAATACAATCACCACCTACATTTGTGCAGAAAAGTGACTTGGAGATCGCTTAGTTCAACCCCCTCTTCTTACAAATGATGAAGGTACATAGTAAGTTATTGGTAGAATATTGGGTGGTGTGACTCTCAAAGCAGTGTTCTTAAAAAATTGAGAGCACAAACATCACCAGATGTATGTAGGGAGCACATTAAGCACCCAGGTCATTTTGCTAGTATAGACTCAGCCTTACGGAAGTAGCTAAAAACAATGTAAATCATTGAGGGCGTATTGAGGACTCCCGATCCAATACAGTTCAGCTAAGTACTAAAGGTTGCAAAGTACTGTTAACACCACAGGATTCATACATAATCTAAATAATCAATAAGGCTCTTGACGTAACCAAGACATGGTTTCAGGTGTCCCGATGTCCACACCCCAAACTCACAGCTAGCTGTTTGTAGCAGTGGTTTGGGATTTCAATACCCAATACAATTTCAAAAAATCTGGGTTGTGATTCACAACTTTGTATTTGCCAAGTAAGGAAATATAAAAACAAATCTTAATTAATTAATTTAAAACAAAACAAATAACAAACTTCAACTACCATCACCATTATGTTATAAAATAAAGTTAATAGCAAAAAAGGTAGGAAAGACATGATCTCAGACTAAATGACAGCTCCTTAAACTGAACATATTTAACTTTAGTATTCTATAAGATGTCATTGTCCCCCTCTACTCCATAAAACACAGTGATCAGAGAGAGTGGAAGGGAGATACTCAGGGGTGCCCACGGTCCTGGGACAGCAGCGGCAGCACTGCGGGTGTAGGGGTGAGGCATATTTCCCAGGACCTTTCTTTTCTCATTTTCTTTTGGAGGCACTTCACTGCCTGAATATCCTGGAGACTATCAACCAGTCCAAAATGCCAGGAACTAGGGTTTGATCCCAGAAGCTCTGAATGGAAGTAGCAATGATATATAAAGAAAATGGTAAATATGAGAAAATCTAAATAGAATGATGATGATGTCTAATTTGTGGACTTAAAACCAAGCAAGTAAGCCGGGTACAATGGCTCATGCCTATAATCCCAGCACTTTGGGAGGCTGAGATGGGAAGATCCTTTAAGGCCAGCCAGGAGTTTGAGACAAGCTTGGGCAACATACTGAGACCCGGTCTGTACTACCACTACTACTACTACTAATAATTTGAGCATGGTGGTGCATGCCTGTAGTCCCAGCAACTCAGGAGGCTAGGCGAGAGGATCCCTTGAGCCCAGGAGTTCAAGGCTCTAGTGAGCTATGATCACACCACTACACTGTAGCCTGGATGACAAAGTGAGACTCTGTCGTAAAACAAACAAATAAAACCAAGCAAACAGAGTTAAAATCCTGGAAAATAATAGCAAGCAAGGAAAGGAAATCAGAATGAAAGCATTTTAAAGTCTTTATATTGTTTGGAAGTGGGGTAAAGCTACTGATTAAATTTAGATTTAGCTAAGTAAAACTTTTGTGTTAAAATTTTGGGGCAACTATTAAAAATAAAGGCTTTTTCTGGACTATAGGGTGAAAACTCAAAAATTTCAGGGCCAATATATTAATATATAACTACTCATCTTTAAAAGTAGAGTTCACTGTAATACCCCCAAACATTAGGCACAGTTAAATAAAAATATTTTCCTAATAACTTTAGAGACAGTTTATATACATATTCTTCATTCATGTCATTTTTTCATTATTCAGAAGAGTCACAGGTATTTTAAAATAAGAAAATTTAATAAGATGAGATGATTTTTTGAAACCACAGGTTGTATATAATCCTAGTTGACTGTTAGGGAAAATCTTCATAGGCAGAATCATTGTGATGCAAATAGGAGCCAAGCCCTCCAACTATCTTAAGTATGTTGTGTTTCTACTTTTCAAATGCGCACATCAAAATATTTTGATAAGGATGTGGTTAGAGATATGGGCCAAGAAAACACAATATGTGACAAGTGACTGAAACAATGACCAAACACCATTAGGGACTTCCTGAGGGGGAGGTAGAGAGGGACTGTGGGTTTCCATTAATAGTTAACACGTTATTAACACAGATTCAATTAAGTAATTATACCCCCCACCCCACCCCACCACACACACACCCATCAACTCAAGAAGGTACTAGTTTCGACTGCATGGTTAATTTCAGTGCAGACAAGGGTACAATGTACTGATACTGCAACCAAGAAGGTGGGTTCAAGTCACCTGGAGAAGACAATCTGGGGGCATGGGACAGAAATGGAGCTTGTGGGAAGGAGGGGAAGGGGTGGGTGAGGAATTGAGAAATCTCAAAGCTAACTCTGCAAGCCTCATAATTTTGCCTACAAGATATTTTAGAGTCATAATTTTGAAAAGACCAGTAAATGGCAGAGACAATGGTCACCACAGAGACGTGGCCAATTGTTGGGGAGGAGAATCCTCAGGGCTGAATGCCACATACAGGAAGAGCATGCCCCAGACACTGCGCAGGGTCCACTGTCTACTGAGGAGTTAAAATTTCCCCAGACCGAAGAAGCTGGACATGGGTACACAGCTTGGGAAGAAATGTTCACCACCACATTAATAAACTTTCTCTTTATAAATTCAGACAGGAAAGTTCAGTAAATACCCACGTTTTCAGCGTAATTTAAAAACCCTCTTAAGAACCCACAGATTCTTGGCCACTTAAATTTGAGTAGTCTCCAATAATCATATGAAAGATCCTCCTCTTGCATTTAGAAGGAAAATGCCTGGTGTGTGGTGGGTTTTTTGTTTTCCTTTTTTTTTTTGTGGGTGGGGGGCAAAGGTTTTCCATTGTTCTCTCACTCCCATCCCTTCCTCACTCCTCTGGACATTTTTAACATCAATAATCTTCCCTTTCTTATGCATGTTCCTCTATCCTTCTGTTAAAAACAAAATAAGAAAATTTTATTAACCATCTTATTTGCCATTAAGTATCCTGTTTTTTACAGTACTCATTCTCAACCTTTGCTGCACATTAGAATCACCTGGCAAGCTTTTAAACCCCAGATGCACAGGCTGCATCTCATACCCGTAAGATCGCTGGCGGTGGAACCCAGGCGTCGGTACTTTTGGACTCTTCAGGTGATTCCAATGTGCAGCCAAGCGTGGGAACCGCTGCTCCTAAGCAATGCTTCCCAAACTTCAATGTACACATGAATCATCTGGGGAGCTTGTTAAACTGTGAATCCTGATGTACTTGAACTGAATGGGGCCCAATCTGCATTTCTAACAGTTTCCCAGGTGATATTGATGCTGCTGGTCTCAGGACCACACTTGTAGTATCATGGTTTGAGGAAGCCTCCCGGAGTCCTTCCACATGGGATCTCAACTCTTTTGGAGTCTCTTAAATTAAAAACTTATTTGGATTAGGGCTGATTCAAACATAATGATTCTCAACCTTGGCTGCACAATGCAATCACCTGGAGAACTCTTAAAAAATATTGATGCATAGGTTCAATCCCAGGAGATTGAGTTCATTGGTCTGAGTTTCAGCCTCGGCATAAAGATTTATAAAAGTACCCAAACTTAGCTTTATTGAAGTATAATTTTAAAACCATACAATCACCCATTTAAAATGCACAGTTAAATGTTTTTGGTATATTCACATGGTTGCACAATCATCAACAGTCTAATTTTAGAACATTTTTATCCTCCCAAAAGAAATACCGTACCCATAGCAGTCATTCTTCATTTTCTACTCCACTCCCCTCCCGAGCCCTAGCCAATCGTTAATCTGTCTCTGCAGATTTGCCTATTCTGGACATTTCATATAACTGGAACCATACAATACGTGGCCTTTTGTGACTGGTTTCTTTCACTTAGCGTAATGTTTTCAAAGTCATCGATGTGGTAGCATGCATCAAATACTTCATTCCTTTATATGGCTGAATAATATCCCATTGTTTGAAGATATCACATTTTCTTTACCTATTTAGTTGGTTAATATTTGGACTGTTTTCAATATTTGGCTATTACGAATAATACTACTATGAACAGTCATGTATAAGTTTTTGTGTGGGCATTTGTTTTCCTATCTCTTGGGTCTATAACTAGGAGTGGAATTGCTGGGTCATATGGTAACTCTGTAACATTTTGAGGACTTGCCAATTTTCCAAAGCAGCTGCACCATTTCACACTCTCACCAGGAATAATAAGTGTTTCAATTTCTCCACATCTTTGACAACACTTATTAATGTGTCTTTTTGAATGTAGCCATTCTAGTTGGTGTAAAGTGATATCTCATTGTGATTTGATTTGCATTTTCCTAATAATTAATGATGTTGAGCATATTTTCATGTATGTATTTGCTATTTATATACCTTCTTTGGAGAAATGTCTATTCAGATCATTTGCTCATATTTTATTTGCCTTTCTATGGTTGAGTGGCATGAATTCTTTATATATTCTATTTGCAAGTCCCTTATCAGATACGTGATTTGCTAATATTTTCTCCTATTCTGTGGGTTGACTTTTCCCTTCCTTGAGAATATCATTTTGAGAATAAAAGTTTGCATTATGATGTAGTTCAACTTGTGTATTTTCTCTTGTCTTGCTTTTATCTAAGAAACTACTGTCTGACCCAAGCTCACAAAGCTTTATTCCTGAGTTTTATTCTAAGAGTTTTATAGTTTTAGTTTTTATATGTAGGTCTATGATCCATTTTAAGTAAATTTTTGTGTATGCTGTGAGGTAGAGATCCAACTTCATTTTCTTTTTTTTGCTTTTACTATGTTTAATTGACACATAAATATACATATTTATGGGCTGCAGTATATTTCAAAATATGTGTACAATGTGTAATGATAAGTCTGTAATTAGCATAACCATCACCTCAAATATTTATCATTTCTCTGTGTTGAGAACATTCAAAATTCACTCTTGAAGCTATTCAAAAATATATAATAAATTGTTGTTAATTGTAGTCACCCTATAGTGCTACAGAGCACTAGAACTTATTCCTCCTATTTAACTGTACTTTTATATCCATTAACTAACCTTTGGCTATTCTCCTCTCCCCTACCCTTCCCATCCCCCAGGAAAAACACTACTCTACTCTCTACTTCTATGAGATCAATGTTTTTTAGCTTTCATGTATGAGAACATGTGGTATTTATCTTTCTGTGCCTGGCTTACTTCACTTAACATAATGACCTTCAGTTTCATCCATGTTACTGTGAATGATAGGATTTCATTTTGTTTTATGGCTAAAGAGTATTCCATTGTGTATATATACCATATTTTCTTCATTCACCCGCTGATGGACCCTTAAGTTGATTCTATATCTTGGGTATTGTGAATAGTACTGCAATAAATATGGGAGTGCACATATCTCCTTGATATACTGATTTCACTTCCTTTGCATATATACCCAGTAGTGGGATTGCTGGATCATATGGTAGTTCTATTTTTAGTTTTTTGAGGAGCCTTCATATTGTCTTCCACAATGGCTAGATTAATTTGCAGTTTCCCTAATGGTGGATAAGAGTTCCCCTTTCTCTACAACCTTGCCAGGATCTGTTATTTTTTAACTTTTTGATAATTGCCATTCTAACTGGGTTGAGATGATATCTCATTGTGATTTTAAATTTGCATTCTCTCATGATTAGTGATGTTGAGCATTTTTAAAAATAAATCTACTAGCCATTTGTATTTCTTATTTTGAGAGGTGTCCATTCAGCTCATTTACCCATTTTTAAACTGGATTATTTGGGGGGTTTTTCTTTTGAATTGTTTCAGTTCCTTATATATTCTGGATATTAATCCTTTGTTGAATGAAGAGTTAGCAAATATTTTCTCCCATTATGCAGGCTGCCTTTTCACTCTGTTGATTGTTTCCTTTGTGCTGTGCAGAAGATTTTAGTTTGATATAATCCCATTTGTCTCTTTTTGCTTTTGTTGCCTGTGCCTTTGAGGTCTTCTCCATAAAATCTTTTCCCAGACCAATGTTCTGAAGCATTTCTCCGATGTTTTCTTTCAGGAGTTTCATAGCTTCAGGTCTTTTTTTTTTTTTTTTTTTTTTTTTT